>NC_091467.1:52703878-53003878 GCF_027789765.1 Dendropsophus ebraccatus | reverse complement strand
AATTCACACACAGTAGTGCCAATCATCGAAAGAAACAACAGTCAAGTGTCCAAATAATACCACCATACAATGCCTACATAGCTCTACCGTATTAATAATACTAGTGATATTGTGTTTGCCATTCAACGCGTCAGAGATCTCTGTCCTGTTTGGCCTTAGTACTACTAATCCTAAAATTTTCAGTCATCCTAGGTGAGTAGTTCCTCACTCATCCTCGAAGTTCTCTGCTTCTATCTGGAGCATTCATCCTGGAGACCTAATTACCCACTATTTCTATCTATTATCCTATCCTGCTCTACCATTAAGACCTATGGGCATCTGAGTACTAAACCCAAGTCAAACCACTATTCAGTGTCCAAATAATACCACCTTACAGTATCCAGAGTGATGGGAGTTGTATTCCGTCTGCTGGTTGGAGAACACTGTTCTATAGGAATCTAGTGCCCTCATTTTTTTTTTTTGTCTGCCATATATTTTTACACAATACTCTCAATGCCCAAATATAACTTCTATTCAGAGTCCAAATAATACCACTATATGATGCCTCACACGATGCCTCACTAGAATTATGCTAGTCTTTGATGGTCCAAAGCACTGAAGGTTTAGATCAGGGGTGGGGAACCTCCGGCCCGCGGGCCGCATCCGGCCCCTGAGACCTCCCGATGCGGCCCGCGGCCCGCGGCTCCCCTGTGACACGCGCTGCTCTGGAGGAAGGAAGAAGCCGGCGCACACAGCATCCTCTGTGACAGCTGCCGTGCTGTCTGTGTCGGCTCCTTCCTCCTCCAAAGCGGCGCGTGTCTTCAGTCTCCTGCGGGCCGCGCGCGATGACGTCATTTCATCGCGCGCCGCCTGCAGGAGAAGACCGGCACAGAGGACCTGGGAGAGAAGAGGACCTGGACAGCGTGGGAACGGAGGAAAGGTGAGAGGGATGTTTATTTTTTTTTATTTGGGGGTTAAATAGGCCACCAGGGACATGACTGATGGGGGGGGATAACTAGGCTACCAGGGACATGACTGATGGGGGGGGGGGATAACTAGGCTACTAGGGACAAGACTGTTGGGGGTTAACTGGTCCACCAGAGACATGACTGTTGGGGGTTAACTGGTCCACCAGGGACATGACTGTTGGGGGTTAACTAGGCTACCAGGGACATGACTGTTGGGGGTTAACTAGGCCACCAGGGACATGACTGTTGGGGGTTAACTAGGTCACCAGGGACATGTCTGATGAGGGTTAACTAGGCTACCAGGGACATGACTGATGGGGGTTAACTAGGCCACCAGGGACGGGCCTGATGGGGGGTTAACTAGGCTACCAGGGACATGCCTGATGGGGGGTTAACTAGGCTACCAGGGACATGACTGAGGGATTAACTAGGCTACCAGGGACATGACTGATGTGGGTTAACTAGGCTATCAGGGATATGCCTGATGGGGGTTAAATAGGCCACCAGGGACATGCCTGATGAGGGTTAACTAGGCTACCAGGGACATGACTGATGTGGGTTAACTAGGCTACCAGGGACATGCCTGATGGGGGTTAACTGGTCCACCAGGGACAGGCCTGATGGGGGTTAGCTAGGCCACCAGGGACATGACTGTTGGGGGTTAACTAGGCCACCAGGGACATGACTAATGGGGGTTAACTAGGCTACCAGGGACAGGCCTGATGGGGGGTTAACTAGGCTACCAGGGACATGCCTGATGTGGGTTAATTAGGCTACCAGGGACATGCCTGATGGGGGTTAACTAGGCCACCAGGGACATGCCTGATGGGGGTTAACTAGGCTACCAGGGACATGCCTGATGGGGGTTAACTAGGCTACCAGGGACATGCCTGATGGGGGTTAACTAGTCCACCAGGGACAAGACTGATGCGGGTTAACTAGGCTACCAGGGACATGACTGATGGGGGTTAACTAGTCCACCAGGGACATGACTGATGGGGGTTAACTAGGCTACCAGGGGCATGACTGATGGGGGTTAACTAGGCTACCAGGGACATGCCTGATGGGGGTTAACTAGGCTACCAGGGACATGGCTGGGGGGGTTAACTAGGCTACCAGGGACATGGCTGGGGGTTAACTACAATAGCAGGGGCACTAGGCGAACAATACCTTGCCTTGCCCTGGGTGCTGCAAACCCACGCTACTAACTGCCGCGCACGGTATGCGGCCCTCGAATGATTTTATTAATGCCCGACCGGCCCTCGACATGGAAAAGGTTCCCCACCCCTGGTTTAGATGCTCCAATCCTTGGTTACTCCTGGGAGGGGGGATTGTTCTTGACCCCACACACTTCTATACTTCTATACCATGTAGCCCGGTAGCACACAAGGAACAGATGTCAGGAAATCTGGCTTTACTTGGCGAACCACTATATCTGCATTTTGCTAATCTGGGACCACATCCAGGAAATTTCGGAGCCACAGCATGCAATATCCTTATTATGCTGATGACAGAGGCCACAAGTTACATTACTATAATAGATGATCTGGTCGCGAGCGGAGAAGAATAGGAAAATATTCCATCTATGTTGCCTCCTCTACATCCATCATGCACAAAGCTATTCGGTATGTGCATTACTCTGTGCATTATCCTATCCTACCCCCTTTCATCCCAGGATACAAAGCAGAGAGAGAAGGCCTTGGGTTCTGGTGCAAAACCTATGGTTGGCCCACTACATATCCAGTAATACGCTAAGTATTGTCCCAGAGGTTGGGAGATCAGCGATGAACTAGAGATCCAGAGAATCACTGCACGGACGCATCATCAGATGAGAAGAATGGCGCCTAGTGATCCATCCTGTACTGTGAGGGACATTGGATATCACACACCAATCCTAGAACATCACACAGTGTCAACACAACCATCAGAAAGGATGACCACTGACCTCATTCCACCACTGTAATGGAATGGATGAGTTTTGCTTTTATCTTGGACACAATAATAATCTAATATTGTTTTGGAGACCATGTGGACAAAGCCATGAAGATGCTTCTTGAGGGAACATCACACCAGTCCTACTCCTGGGGTTATGGTATGGTATAATGTACAGTAGTCAGACCTCTCTATCCTCCACTCCAGGTACACTGACAGTTCAGGGTTACATTGATTTGGTTGTGGACTTCCAGGTACAGCACTACTCTTGTCCTCAGTCTGGGTTTGGGTTTTGAAGCTCAGTTCTACTGAAGTGAATGGATCTGAATTGTAATACCACACACAACCTGAGGACAGGGGTGGTGCTGTTTTTGCAAGAAGATAGCTTTCCTAATCCTGGATAACCCGTTCAAAACAACACCAGGCCGCATGTTACTTGTGCTACTGAGAGCAGCCTGAGAGAACTAACCCTGCTACCATGGTCGGCGGCATCTCTGGTCTCCCATTGAGTAAATCTGGCGCGTTACTGGTCGGCAATCACAAAAAAGCTGCCAGCAGGGAAGCTTGACTATTTGCATATCATACTGTACACCAGGGAGAAGGGGTGAATCTGCGCCTTCACACCCCTGCCGTAACTTTAGAAAATGTCCCCCAATTTGTTTATTCCTATAGTATAATACTGGACAAAACAGTTCAAGGTTAGACAATCCCTTTAAGTGCACAATTTCCGCGGCACTGTAAAGAATACTTTTAAACCAAGACTTCAAATGATATTATAAGCCAAAGGGGGAAAAGAAAGAAATTACAACTATATAAAGGTGTCATGGAGGCAAGCGCGATAATCTGCGGCGAGGCGGCGATTTCATCAGTTAAATCAAATTATTGCAATATGGGATTTGCCGCTAGACTGGATCGCGAGGAAATTGAATTTTTTTTGCTTCTCTTGGCTATAGAGGGAATACCGAAGGCGCGTTGCAGGGATCTGATTTCTCACATCTCTCCATCTCTTCCTATTAGCCGGGGTCCAGCTGGGGTCTGCACTATATCTACATGTCACAGACCTGTGTCTGGCTGGAGAACTGCGAAGATGGAAAGAGACAGTGATCACAGTGATGTGCGAGACGCGGCTGGGTGACAGGCATGGGAAGGTAGCTCTCCGATTATCATGGAAACTTGGTCTTTGTAGCTTTGATGTATTAAAGGGACAGGAACGTAATTCCTCCTTCTAGGCATTCAATTGTACACATTTCATGTATTTCGAAGCTCACTCTGTTAGATTGGTGCCAACTAGAGATGAGCAAACCTTGAGCATGCTTGGGTTCATCCAAACCCAAACACTCTGCATTTGATTACTGGTGGCTGAAGAAGTTGGATGCATCCCTGGGAAACCTGGAAAACATGGCTAAAGCCTATAGCTGGCCACCTGTAATCAAATGCACAGCGTTTGTTTTTGGACGAACCTGAGTGTGCTTGAGGTTGGCTCATCTCTAGTGCCAATGTCATACATAATACTCCATAAGAGTAAAGAGGGTGCTAAAAACCATGCCGAGTCTAATAGGCAATTGTCCACTGTGAAAAAAAATTATAAGTAAAGTAGTCCTTCCATGCCATCTGCCATGTCAGTGGCTGTTTGGAGCTCGGTGTGGCCCTCAGCTTGTGGTATGCATCCGAGACGGCTCCTGTAGTCATGTTTGTGTTTCAGTTATATGTTTTTGCATTTGTCTGAGCTCTGTCTGAACACTGCCCTACTCCTTCTGCTCTGTTGATTGATTAACCTGCCACCCCTGTCTCTTTCCTGCTAAGCTGCTTCTGGCCGCTGCACAGTTAACCTCTGTTTTGTGTAGGTGATAGACATCTTCTCTTTTCATTCACTCTTGCTGGATTCTGGACCTCTGTTCCAATCACATTCTTGACTGAATCCCTGACCTCCTATATACACTTCCTCAGTCTGTTGCTAGCTAGTAGTCTTCTTTGTAAAGTGTGCTAGCATATCTAGTGTGCTCTCTCTGTCTGCTATTTATGGTTTTCTGACTTCAGCTCTGAGACCTGACTATTTTCTTGGATTCTGTTTTTGTACCTTGAGTCCCGGCCTGTTGACTATCCCTTATATGTAAGTTTGGCTTGTCCGTGTTATGTGAATCACCTTATTGCAAGTAGAGGCCATCTCAGTGCTTGTCCGCAGTCACCTAGGACTGTTGAGGCATTTAGGCAGTGTCAGCTGGTTGGACCAGATTAGGGCTCGCTGTTTGTGTCCTTCCCCGTCCCTTCTCAGGCTACTCTACCTACAGTATGGTCATGACTAGAGATGAGCGAACCTGGAGCATGCTCGAGTCGATCCGAACCCGAACTTTCGGGAATTTGATTAGCGGTGGCTGCTGAACTTGGATAAAGCCCTAAGGCTATGTGGAAAACATGGATATAGTCATTGGCTGCATCCATGTTTTCCAGACAACCTTAGAGCTTTATCCAAGTTCAGCAGCCACCGCTAATCAAATACCGAACGTCCGGGTTCGGATCGACTCGAACCCGGTTCGCTCATCTCTAGTCATGACACCACCTACTGGAGGAAGCATCCCTGCAGATCAATGCAAAGAGAATTGAAACCTAACGGAGGGGTTTGTTTCAAGGTTCTTTCAAAGGGAACAAGCATAGACTTGCATGGGGTGTTACCTTCACTAGGTGGCACCAGAGAGCAAGTTCTCTTCTGGAGGAGGACTACTTTAAATAAAAGGAATTTAAGGGTTTTCTAAAAACAGACATGTCAGGAGAGTTGACAGTTCAGCTCTCAAAGAGGTTATCCTAGATTATAAAAACTTGGACTCTTTTCTTCCTTTAATTGCAGCCCTCTTGTGCTCGGGTTTGGGTGTGAAACTGCAGCTCAGTGCCATTGAAGTGAATGGAGCTGACTTGTAATACCACATACAACCTGAGGACAGAGGTGGTGCTGTTTCTGCAAGAAAGAAGCTGTGGTTTTTCTATTCCTGACTAACCCCTTTAAAAACAGTGCCTCACCTGTATACAGGTTGACTGTGGTATTGCAGCTTAGGTTTAGGATTATTCAAAGAAAACCAGTAAGCTAAGCCCTACATCATCAGCCAGACCCCAGGTGAAGATGGAGAAAACCCAGAGAAAACCAGTCACTGTAGAAAGTCTTAGAAAATTATACCAGCATAAGGACGGGGCCATTCTTGCCCTCCATGAGTTAATTGCTTCTCGTCGGAAATAATTTATCCATAACCAACTTTATGGGGAACGGAATAAAAAAAAGCGACAAATTGGTTTTGAGCGAGTGGCTTGAAAGAATAGTGTGTGTAAATGAGAATTGATTATGCGGACTAAAAGGCTTAAGCGAGACACAAAGGACGTGGAACGCGAAGCCGGGGAGTTTTTGTTATGAGGGAACACTTCATTTTGAAGTATTAGTCTGTTTATTAAATGGGGAAGAGATGAATGATTCTCCCAGTGGGGCTCCCAGCCGCCCATTACCAAGTTTATTACAAGTCGGGAAAAGTAGTTATTAATCTCCGCTTTGTCTCCTACCTGCCATGCATGAAGTCTTAAAGGAGAACGACAGTGACATTTTTTTTTCAAATCAACTGGTTTCAGAGGCTTATATATATATTTGTAATTTACTTCAATTTAAAAATCTCATGTCTTCCAGTACTTATCAGCTGCTGTATGTCCTGCAGGAAATGGTGTATTCTTATCAATCTGACACAGTGCTCTCTGCTGCCACCTGTGTCCATGTCAGGAACTGTCCAGAGCAGTAGCAGATACCCATAGAAAACCTCTCCTGACAGACAGAGGTGGCAGCATAGAGCACTCTATCAGACTGGAAAGAATAAACCCCTTCCTGCAGGACATCCAGCAGATGATAAGTACTGGAAGACTTAAGATTTTTAAATAGAAGCGATTACAAAACTATATAACTTTCTGACACAGGTTGATTTGAAAAGAAAAAAAAATTGTTGCTTTCCACTCTTGTCTTAAGTTTGTGTGCAGTAATTGCAGCTCCATTCCATTGAAATAAATGGTGCAAACAGAGGGGTGGTGCTGTTTTTTTTGGGGAAAAGCAACTGTTATTTTTTTCTTAATCCTGGATATCCTAGGTATCCCCTGAAGTTGGATTGGATATATTGGATGAGCAGCTAGTATAGATGCATAGGAAGGAATAAAGATCATAGGAATAAAGATCAGTAAGAGATCATGGGAGGTACGACCTCCGACCTCCCCGGTGATCTCTGTATCGGCCCCCGACTTCTGTGTTATGAATAAAGCCGCGGGTACAGCACATGGCCCGCAGCTCCATTCACCCCTATGGAGGTGCCGGAAAGAGCCGAGTAAACAAGAAGCTTTATTCATAACACAGAAGGGGGGCGATACGGAGATCACTGGGGGGTTCGGAGGTCGGATCCCCCATGATCTCTTTCTTGTCCCCTATCCTGTGCAAAGGGGACAAGTTAATTTTTCTTGAAATAATCCTATAACTTATTAGACTGGAATAATAGCATCAACTGGGCACCAGGGCCAGGAATTAGAGCAACTAGCTATGTTATACTGATGACCCCATGGTGAAAGCATATTGGCCGCATAGTGTCTGTGCACAGGGCTCTGCTGTCTGTATCCACAATACAATCCCATAATAAAAAAGATGTAGAAAAAACCTCTATGCATGATCTGTATCTGCTCCTCTCCTAGGACCATTTAGCAGCCAGGGCTCAGCTGCTCCCCCTACAGCCGCCCTTCTGCATCTACATTACTGCCTGACCCCGGCTCATATGTCTGGATCTTCCCTGTAGTGGGGCTGAGTGACAATAAGCACAGGTTGGCGGCACTCTCTGCAGAACAGATGTTCTCGCTGCATCTGCTTCTGTATTGGATTTCATCCTTCCAGGTGGTGCTGATGGAGCAACCTACATGATCACAAACAACAAACACGCTTCCTCAGTAACAAGCAATGGACATTAATAAATCTCCCGGGAGAGACGGCACAGCAGCTGCTTACCGAACCTGGAAATACCACAACAATATGACGTCCCTACTAACACTTGGCGAACCAGCAACACTAGTCCTTATAGATGAATCTGCATTTGTATATCCTTCAATAGGATATATAAACAATAGCGCCACCTAGGCAATAAAATATAAGAATGTGTTATAAGGATAAAATATGGATAAAACCAGCTTTTTCTCAGCGCCACACCTGTTCTCTGAGGCTGTTCAGTCCCATTACTTCAGTGGGGCTGAGCTGCAGTACCACACCCAACAATGTGGACAGGTGTGGCGCTGTTTCTGGAAGAAAGCAGCCATGTTTAAACCTGCTCAATCCCCTTTAAATGGGCTCTGTCACTTTTTTGTAACTTTTCTCTCCCTGGTCGTTCTAGTGATCGGTTGAGGTCTTAACCCTCTGATCACCACTGATTAAAACTCTTGATGTGTCTCTACAATATGTCATTGATTCTTTAAAGTGACTTTTTCATGCTTGCTGTCAGTGGATTGGGACGGCTCAATTAATATGTATCTGTTCAGGATTTATATTACAGATACATTGTAACCTCCCCAATGTTTAGTGTTCCCATTGGGACCTAATGGCTTTTTCATTAATTTCCATGAATTCTTGTAGTACTACTTTTTACCACTGCAGTAAACAATTTTTTTCATAGACACCAATGCAACAGCGCCCCCTTCATACAGTTTGATCTCAATCTTCCAATAAACTGAAGCATGTCACAGAAAGGAACAACTTCTTGTTGCAAACAACAAGTGATGCTCTATGGCAGTGATTTTCAACCAGTGTGCCGTGGCACACTAATGTGCCGCGACACATGGTTGGGTGTGCCGCGGGGAAAGGTCCCCAAACTATGGTGCCCCTGTGTTTTCTTCCCGGGCAATACGCAGCGATCAGTGGCGGATTATAATGTGGGCGGTTGCGTGGTGCGCTGCGGTGGGCCGTGATGCACGCATCCAATCAATGTGCGCTACGGCCCGCCGCAGCACACCACGCTCCCGGTCTCCGCTGATTGGAGGAGCATGTCCGGGCCCTACGGGCGGCCAGTAGGTGAGGCGGACAGCAGCGGTGACCATCTCGGAGGAGGTGAGGAGGAAGGGGGGGAGAGAAACCTGGGGATGGGGGAGAGAAGCAGGGGGGAGAGAAGCACAGGAGAGAAGCATGGGGGAGAGAAGCACAGGACAGAAGCATGGGGGAGAGAAGCACAGGAGAGAAGCATGGGAGAGAAGCACAGGAGAGAAGCAGGGGGGAGAAGTATGGTGGAGAGAAGCAGGGGGGAGAGAAGCACAGGAGAGAAGCAGGGGGGAGCAGTATGGTGGAGAGAAGCACAGGAGAGAAGCATGGGGAAGAGAAGCACAGTAGAGAAGCATGGGGGAGAGAAGCACAGGAGAGAAGCAGGGGGGAGAGAAGCACAGGAGAGAAGCAGGGGGGAGAAGTATGGTGGAGAGAAGCAGGGGGGAGAAGTATGGTGGAGAAAAGCACAGGAGAGAAGTAGGGGGGAGAAGTATGGTGGAGAGAAGCATGGGGGAGAGAAGCACAGGAGAGAAGCAGGGGGAGAAGTATGGTGGAGAGAAGCACAGGAGAGAAGTAGGGGGGAGAAGCATGGGGGAGAGAAGCATGGGAGAAAGAAGCAGGGGGAGAAGTATGGTGGAGAGAAGCAGGGGGGGAGAAGTATGGTGGAGAGAAGCACAGGAGAGAAGCATGGGGAAGAGAAGCACAGGAGAGAAGCATGGGGAAGAGAAGCACAGGAGAGAAGCAGGGGGGAGAAGTATGGTGGAGAAAAGCACAGGAGAGAAGTAGGGGGGAGAAGTATGGTGGAGAGTAGCACAGGAGAGAAACACAGGGGGGAGAAGAAAACAGGCCCAGGTTTCACACTGAGTGAGTATAAATACATTTAGAATCTATATTATTAACTATATGTATAATATGTACTGTTTGAGTGTCATTTTGTGCCATTTTGGTTGGTGGTGTGCCCCGGGATTTTTTAAGTATAAAAAGTGTGCCGCGGCTCAAAAAAGGTTGAAAATCACTGCTCTATGGTATATCTTCTTTTTGGATAATTAAAGGATTATCCCTTTAACCGACCTCTAAGAATGTCACATTAAATTAGCCAGGAAGGTGTAAGGATCTAATCTTCAGCTCCTAAAGGGAAGGCAGGATGATCGGTTGCTTCAGAATAGTGTCTGATGACTATCGGGTCACATTGTGAGTCAGGTGAATGGAGATTATAGAGTCATCATAGAGAAAATCTCTGAATACACAAAACTATTTATACACACAGCCTTCCCAGCCTGGAACAAAATGCACAAATCCTAACATTTTTATTACACTGGATATCAGGCGGACCGGCATATATAAGTGAACGCAATAGATAAAAAGGATAGTAAACCATTAAAATAGTTATACAACTATACAAAAATATGGTGTGACCCCAGATGATGTTGTAGCTGTGTTTAGAATGACCGTGTCTAATAAACCAAATAATAACCAAGCAAAGGTAGCAGGGCCCTTTCTGTCAATTGTTGTCCTTGAGTATAATAGGGTAATGTAATAGGTTTAGCTGCAGTCCTGTGTAAACCCACAGCTCACCATGGTATAATTGTGCCTAATGGTGCCTTTACACAGAGAGATTTATCTGACAGATTTTTGAAGCCAAAAGCCAGGAACAGACTATAAACAGAGAACAGATCATAAAGGAAAGACTGAGATTTCTCTTCTTTTCAAATCAATTCCTGGCTTTGGCTTCAGAAATCTGTCAGATAAATCTCTCTGTGTAAAGGCAGCCTTATGACATAAACAGCTCAGCTATATCTGTTACCGCTCAGCTCCGGTACATCGGAAAAAACTCGTCTCTGCTATATCTGTATGTGTTTAGCCATTCAAGACAGAAAAGCTCTATCTCCCTGCATGACCGGAATGGAAATAGCAGAATTATCTGTCAGAAGGAATAACTATGCCCCTGTCCCTGTGCTTTCTGCTCTGTAAGGTCAGCCTATAGAATATTTACTAGAGGTGGGTAGTGCCAGCGCATTGTCTCTGCCCCCGGCATCACCGCTAGCATATAGTGGTGACCCCCATCTTCTCTATATACAGTGCTGATTCCTGCTCCATGGGTCAGCTCACATCTCCAGACCTTGGTTTACAATTCCTATCATTCCACATATTTACAGACTTTGCCTTGGCATCTTTTACAGCATCCACTTGTGGCACTTTGTTTCTAGCACTGTATATGAGGCAGTCAGTGACTATCGCTGCATGGGGAGGGGGGGGGGGGGGTGTCACTAGTCACTATGTAGCTTTGTTTGTGAAGGTTTTCTGTGACAGAATGCAGAACTTTTTTTTCTTTTTTTTATGGGGTGAGCGAGTACTATATTTTGGCAATTTTGAAGTGGTAGTATGGAACCAAGGTCAATTTTTGTCCAGCAGAATTTAAAGGGGCACTCTGACTATCACTGTTAATGGGGGCTTACTATCCGGCAGCACTTTGTGAGTGGCACACCTTAATGGGGGACGCTGTACTGTTGTTTATAGATGTTCCCTGACATGGTTTAGGGGGAGCACTGTTTAGTCTATGACAAGCACTTTTTATAGGGGGCACTGTACTACTGTTTATGAGGAGCTGACTGTGTTTACCAGTGCTTATGGGGGAGTCTATTACTAGCACTTGTTATGGGGGACGCTGAAGTACTGTTTATGAGGAGCAGACTGTGTATGCCAGTGTTTATGAGGCAGTATATGACTAGCACTCTTTATGGGGGGGCACTATAGTATTGTTTATGAGGAGCAGACTGTGTATGCCAGTGTTTATGAAGCAGTATATGACTAGCACTCTTTATGGGGGGGGGGGGGGGGGGGGCACTATAGTACTGTTTATGAGGAGCAGACTGTGTATGCCAGTGTTTTGAGGCAGTATATGACTAGCACTCTTTATGGGGGGGGGGGGGGGGGTGGGGCACTATAGTACTGTTTATGAGGAGCAGACTGTGTATGGCAGTGTTTATGAGGCAGTATATGACTAGCACTCTTTATGGGGGGGGGGCACTATAGTACTGTTTATGAGGAGCAGACTGTGTATGCCAGTGTTTATGATGCAGTATATGACTAGCACTCTTTATGGGGGGGGGCACTATAGTACTGTTTATGAGGAGCAGACTGTGTATGCCAGTGTTTATGAGGCAGTATATGACCGGCACTTGTTGTGGGGGCACTGTACTACTGTTTGAGAGTACTGTTGAAGCCATTGTTTATTGGCGGCACTCATATACACTGTTTGCCTGATCAACCCATGACTTATGGGGTAAGGGATAGGGGGTGGACATACAACTGTAAAGGGGCCACTGACACAGCAAGCAGCTCCCTACAGGGGCCCTTCTCTGTTTGTGTCAAAGTAAAACAACACCCCATATTTATACCCTCAGGGCCCCTCTCTCTTGTCCTCCTCCACCCCCTTGATCACAGCCTTCCATGTAACAACCCCATGTAACTGCAGTTTACAAAACCCTGACTTCCCTACACCCCTGGATTTTGCTTGTTATAAAGGAGAGATTGTGTCATCCCTGTTGGAGTCCCGCTCCTTTCATCATTGTGATGTACAGCGCAGTCTCCGCTCATCAGTCGCAGTCTCTGTCAGAGATGTTATGCGCTTTAATGAGACGTTACTGAAAGTATTTAACGTTCAGTCAAAATGTAAACCAATCCATCTGTGATCTCCGTCTTATCACAGGAGACGTTCATTCAGTATTTATAGTTTGCACTGTTTATCTTCTCAAGATGGCGTGTCAGAAGTGACACAAGGACTGATAAAGTTTTTACTTTCTTTTGGAAATCTGTGTCTTAAAGGGACTGTCACATTTACAGTTTACACATAGCATGTACTCTATATGAGAAGCAGATAATATATTACATTGTTTATTTTCTACGAATGCTGTATTATACTGTACTTCAGAGCTGCATTCATAATTCTGCTGGTTTTTGAGCCACAATTTCCAAACTGTTCGTTTGGTGTCAAATTGTTAAAACTTTAAACAGCTTATGTATAGACGATAACTTCTTTTGGTTGGCACCATCATCCAGCTTGTATAAAATTCTGAGTAGGATTTTTCCATCTAAAAGGTGGTTGCCTTAAGGTGGAAAAATACTATTTAGAAAAGTTGGCTACCAGAAAGAGAGATGCGGTGGGAGTTACGGTCTATAGTAACATAGTAACATAGTAAATAGGGTTGAAAGAAGACAAGAGTCCATCAGGTTCAACCTAGGAAAATCCTACTGAGTTGATCCAGGAAGGCGAAAAACCCCTATGGGGCAGAAGACAAACGCCCCACCACAGGGAGAAACTCCCCCCCCCTCCCCCGACTGCAATGGCAACCAGAACAATCCCCGGATCAACGTATCACCAGAAATCTAATGCCCATAACTTGTAATATTATATTTTTCAAGAAAATCATCCAGGCCTCCCTTGAACTTATTTAATGAATCAGCCATGACAACATCATGTGGCAGAGAGTTCCACAGTCTTACCGCTCGTACAGTAAAGAACCCGCGTCGATGCTGATGATGAAATCTTCTTTCCTCTAGACGTAGAGGATGCCCCCTTGTCATTGTTACAGACCTAGGAGTAAAAAGACCACTACAAAGATCTCTGTACTGTCCATTCATATATTTGTACATTGTGATCAGATCGCCCCTAAGACGTCTTTTTTCTAGCGTAAATAACCCCAAGCGTGATAACCTGTCCTGGTACTGTAACCCACCCATTCCCTTAATGACCTTTGTTGCCCTCCTCTGCACCCGCTCTAGTTCAGCTGTGTCCTTCTTATATACCGGTGCCCAAAACTGTACACAGTATTCCATGTGTGGTCTGACCAGTGATTTATAAAGAGGCAAAACTATGTTCTCATCTTTAGCATCTATACCTCTTTTGATGCACCCCATTATTTTATTAGCCTTGGCAGCTGCTGCCTGGCACTGATCACTAAAGTTGAGTTTACTGTCCACCAATACCCCCAGGTCCTTTTCGGAAGTAGTTTTACCCAGTGTTTTATTATTTAGCACATAACTGTACTTATTATTTCTATGGCCCAAATGCATAACCTTACATTTATCCACATTAAACTTCATTTGCCATTTCTCCGCCCAAGCCTCTAGCTTCTCCAAATCCCTCTGTAATATGATATTATCCTCCTCTGTACTGATTACTTTACCCAGTTTAGTATCATCTGCAAAAATGGAGATTCTACTCTGTAGCCCCTCTACAAGATCATTAATAAAAATATTAAAAAGAAGTGGACCCAACACTGACCCCTGTGGTACCCCACTAGTAACTAAAACCCAATCTGAATATGTTCCATCAATGACCACCCTCTGTTTTCTATCACACAACCAGTTACTTACCCATTTGCATACGTTTTCCCCGAGTCCCAGTATCCTCATTTTGTAGACCAACCTTTCATGCGGCACAGTATCAAATGCCTTTGAAAAGTCCAGATACACAACATCCACAGCCTCCCCCAGGTCCAGTCTATAACTTACCTCTTCATAGAAGCCGATCAGATTAGTCTGACAGGACCGATCCCTCATAAATCCATGCTGGTGCTGCGTCATAAGATTATTTTCATTAAGATACTCCAGTATAGCATCTCTTACAATCCCCTCAAATACTTTACCTACTATAGATGTTAGACTTACAGGCCTGTAGTTTCCAGGATCACTCCTTGACCCCTTCTTGAATATTGGTACCACATTAGCTATGCGCCAGTCCTGTGGAAGAATCCCTGTCGTAATAGAATCTTTAAATAATAGGAATAACGGTCTGTCCAACACAGTATTTAATTCTTGCAAAACCCTAGGATGGATACCTTCTGGGCCCGGTGACTTATGGATTTTAATGTTTTTAAGGCGTTTCCCCACTTCTTGTTGCGTTAGGCAGGTGAGATTTATGGGAGGATTAACATTATCCCTAGTCATGTCGTCTGTTATGGGATTCTCCTCTGTGAATACAGTAGAGAAGAATGTATTTAGTAGATTGGCCTTTTCCTCTTCCCCCTCCACCATTACACCCAGATTATTTTTGAGGGGACCAACATTTTCGGTTTTAAGTCTTTTGTTATTTATATAGGTGAAGAACATTTTGGGATTTGTTTTACTTTCTGTGGCTATCCTTCTTTCTGTTGCTATTTTTGCTTCTTTTATTTGCGTTTTACACATTCTATTCTTCTGTCTATAGTTGCTCAATGCTTCCCCACTACCTTCTTGTTTTAGTAGTCTGAATGCTTGTTTCTTATCATTTATTGCACCCCTTACAGCTGTAGTTAACCACATTGGATTTCTCTTATTTCTACTACGTTTATTCCCATATGGTATGTGTCGTTCACACGATTTACCCAGGATGCTCTTAAATATGTCCCATTTCTCTTGTGTACTTTTATTTCTGAAGGCATTGTCCCAGTCTATGTTCCCAAGGTCCTCTCTTAGTTTTTGGAAATTAGCCTTCCTGAAATTTAATGTTTTTGTAGCCCCTCTACTAATTATTTTATTGAAGGATAATTGAAAACTTACTATGTTATGGTCACTATTACCTAGGTGACCCCCCACCTCTATTTTTGATATTCTGTCGGGCCTATTGGTTAAGATCAGGTCCAGAAGGGCCCCCCCTCTTGTTGGTTCCTCTACTAGTTGGGAAAGGTAATTATCTTTTACTATTTCCAATACATGAACTAGTATAAAAGTTTTAACATAATGACACTGTCCCACCATGGGTGTTGCTGATTTATACACCCTTTGCAAAAGCCTGTACTCTAAGTAGAAGTGGTAATAAAGTAGTACCTAAGTTTTGCCACTAGATGTCTCTAGTATGTATATCTTGTACATATGTATTGCAAGGCTGTAGTACTCAAGGGGTTATTGTTTTTGTAATTTGTACACCAATGAGAGCTCTTTCTCTTCTCCACCTTTCTCTATTCTTCTTTGTTCTTTGCACTCTCTTCTCACCCACTCACAGCAGGTATTACATACCCTGTAGGAGGTTCTCACATGGGGAGAGTAAGTGTAGTTTTAGTCTGGTTTCAGTACATAGAGGACGAGTCCAGTGTAGTCTAGTCTACAAACACAAATGGGAAACAATGACACTCTTTTCTTGAAAGCAGCACTTCTACACACTATGCCAGGGGTCCTCAACTGGCGGACCGCAGTACGAACACGGACATGGGAGCTATATACTACTGGAGGAGTACACAGGGGGGATAAATACTACTGGGGAAGCGCACGGGGGGCTATATACTACTGGGGGGCACACAGGGGGGCTATATACAACTGGGGGAGCGCACAGGGGGGCTATATACTACTGGGGGAGCCCACAGGGGGGCTATATACTACTGAGGGAGTGCACAGGGGGCTTTATACTACTGGGGGAGCACATAGGGGGGCTATATAAGGGCTGGTGATATAGAGAAAAAAATGACAGTTTTCCCACTAATAAGCATTAATTCTGTATGTAAATAGTTTAACGACACTTGTGAAATGTTACCAAAACAACACGTTTAATTCTGATATTCAGCTCAGACCTTTACCTGACAATAGACCCCGGTAAGTGGGCCTTCACTAAAAGTTGTTGAGTACCCCTGCACTATGCAGTGCTAAGCACTCACAGAGAGGACAAGTCAGGGATCCCCCCAGCCCAAGCAGTGAACAAGTCTAAAGGTGCAGGAAAGTATCCTGAAGCAAGAGGAACTTATCCAGATAGAGGAAAGTTGCTAGAAGCCTACGTACTCTATCTCGTAGTGTGGGTGTAATCAGAGATCTCTGACCAGTCTGCTCAATGCAGGTTACAAGGTCTGGGGCTTGTGTCACCCTCAACAACGGGTTGCCTGACACTGGTGGGCAATAGGTGGTGCGAAGACAAAGGTCAAAACACGGGCATAAGTATTCTCTCTACTCTTGAGTATTCTACTTATTCTACCTCTAAAGTTCCGTCAGAGCAAAGTACTAAATTTGGTTGGGACTCTCTCGACATCTTCCTCTCTACTTCTCTGAACTTACTCTACTTCTCAGTACGCAACCTAGCCAGCACGGCTATATTACCTCTCAAGCTCTCAGCACAAATCCTGTCTCTAAAGTCTAAAGTCTATTGACGAGTAAGAAGTCTATTGTATATCCCTGTACCAAATATTCTTGAAGTAAAGAAGAGTTTATTTATGGTAACAGGACTCAGTGATCATTGCCTAAGCACCTACACAGTAATCGCACCTTCCTTGGGTCATCTCCCCTTTCTGTGGGTGGCGGTACCAATAATCCTGGTGGGTCACAACTCCACTCCAGACCACCCTAATAAGTGCCCAAGGGACCCCCTCACAGCCCGGCAGGTCTCCGACCACAGGGGAAAGGGTATAGCCAGCTTCCCTAAAATAAAAGCAGGTGTGCCACCATACCTGTGTGCCCAACTTGCACTGGCGTGACAACAACTTCTGGCTGGGCTATATCCAGACCAATCACTACTGTAGTGGAGTCACACAGCACCATCTAGGAAGTGAATGGTCGAGCCTCACACCAGGGCTACACCACAACACCTAACAAGTGGTTTGGTAATATGAGCTTAGACACTGGCAGAATTATGAATGCAGCTCTGGAGCATAATACAGCATCAGTACCAGTTGACTGGTCCTTTTTAAAAGGATTCCCCAAAACTCTGATGTCTTATGTAGATCCTCCTGACTAGCATGGAGTAGCAGCAGCTGTCTCATAAGCACATAGGCACAGCGCCTGCACGATGCATGTGACTGTATCTGTAATTGCAGCTCAACCCATGTTATGTGAATGGGACTGAGCTGCAGTACCAAGCATGGCCACACTTGTATGTACAGTGCTGTACCTCTGTACACAATGAAGGGAATCCCCACTGATCACTGGGATAGGCCATCAAGGTGTAAGTTATCTTTTATGGTTGGATGTAACCAAACACAAATACCACTAAGGATAAGGGCCAGACGCAGGTATGTTATCCTGGATCCCATTCAGCAGACAAACAGGCTTACAAATTGTAGGCACACAGTGTAAGTTCGCTCATTCTTCTGCACATAGTACATGTTAAGCCTCACCTCACCCATTCCTGTGTTTTGTCCTGATCCAGCAGTTACTAGAGACAGAATAAGCCTAACCACATGTAGTGGACGGCAATGATCATTTAAAGTAGACCAATACTGGTATGCGAACAATAGTCAGCACCCAGCCTTTCCAGAATTAGTTCAGCAATATGGGAGCAGAAGATGTATAACTGTATATCTTTTCCCAACCTGAAACATTAACTATAATATCAACTATTATCATGAGAACCACAAGTGACACTATAATGGAGTTTGCCCCAGGCATCCCACTTCTGGCATGATGCTAATGTAGCCTCTCTTCTCCCTTAGGCTACTTGAAGAGTGTGACTGCTGAAAGAGCCTAAAGGCATTCCCCCAGCAGCAGCAGTCATACACGTTGTACTACAGTGTATTGGGGTCTCTAAGTTTGCAGTGGTTTGAAAGAAGGGGAGGACTATCAACTGGGTGTAGGGTATGTGGGAATGTCATTGTGGGGCATTTAAGGAACACTCAGGGCAAAACTGATTCAAGGAGAATCCCTTTGTCCAGCTCTGACCCCTGCACTATAGCATAACGCAGTGTATTATTGGTACCTTGGTTTAAGTGTAACTTGGACTGAGTGTAACTTGGACTCGCTTTGCAAGATGAGCTTACAGTTTTTCAAAATTGTAATTTGGTTTAAGAGCATTGCTTTAGTTTAAGAGCTTCCTGTACTGGGTGGGAGGGGGGGGGGGGGGGTTCATGGTCTGCACTTAGCTATACACACTGCTGCTATAATGTGCCTGCTCTCAGACTCAGCCACTCACACTGCTGCTATAATGTGCCTGCTCTCAGACTCAGCCACTCACACTGCTGCTATAATGTGCCTGCACTTACACTCAGCCACTCACACTGCTATACAGAAAAGTTTCTGTCACTGTCCTCCTGCACAGTTCTGTGAATCTCACTTCCTGATTGGTCCATACTGAACACCCCCCCTTCCCCATTGCTGTCATGTGACCACACAGACCTCTGTCAGCAGCCCTGCTTCCCTGTTAGCCTGTTGTACTACGCTACTGCATTGTGGGGATCTGCAGCTCCATCCTACAAACTGCTGCTATTTCAGGTTTATGGGCTTACTATATATTATACTCCACATGCTGATTCCTGTCCTATACAGTAACTTATAATATGACTTATTTAGCTGTCTCTAAGTGTTTGTGTCGGCTTGTGGGAGCCAGCCGAAAAGCCAATGGCTCAGGATCACTGAAGTAGTCTATTATGATCAGTAAGTTCTCAGCTCCATGCAGATGTAGCAGAGCCAGATTTGTAAGTAGGATTTTACTATGGGTGCACTGATGGTGTCCCTTCTATTACGCCCTGCCTGGTTGTTATACAGTGGTTTATGTATTAATAGATTTTAGTGTGTTGATCTAACCGTTTAAAGAGTTTTATACTCTAGCCAAGAGAGAAAGGCTTCCTCCCCCAGCTACACCATCCAAATAAATACAACAAGCAAATAATATCAGCTCTGCTACTTCTGTATGGTAATATTATAGTGAACAAGGAAAAACTCTGTATAAAGTGTTCCATAATGTCAGTGCACATCATGGCGCGAGGCGTCTAATAGCCTGTACAGCACATAATGATGAGGTGCACGGATCCATTTATTATATGATGAGATAAAACCGCCAACTTATCCACCAGCACAGCGTGAAAGATTCGTAAATCCTGCTTGACCTATTAAATCAATAAAGCTGGAGAGATTTACCCAGAGCGGCTTCCTAAGAAGTCTCCAGACCTCAAGTAAATCTAAAGAAATGAGAAGAGCCGCCACCGCCGGGGGTGAGGGCGCCATCTCTATTGTGTGGAGAATAGAGGAGATTGCAGACTCGCCTTACCCCCGGCTTCTCTCCTACAAGCGGCTAAGTGGCTTGTGCTAAGATGTAGGAAATCCTGTCTCAGGAACCCTGGGATGAGATTAAAGGAAATTGTAGATGGAGAATAGAAAATGGAAGGCGACAAAGTTTAATTACTGCGAACGCTGAAGCAGATAGGAGACATGTAATCCTGGGGCACTGATCCAGGCTCCCATCACGCTTAACCATTTTATCACTAAAGTGCTGCCATTAAGTGTCTCGGTTTATTAGTCCATAGGGTACAATGGGGCTCAGGTGCCAAGAACTGTCGACCAGCCTCCTGCAGACTTTGGATGACGTATACACAGGCTTCACTGACGGGTGAAGTGAATAACCTGAATTATCTGGTGACAATTGCAGCAGAAGGTGAACAGTCAGTTCTTGGCTTTGAGCTGGAAGCAAGGACAATAAAGAAGCATTAGGACCTGAGCGACAATGGCCAGCCAGCACCCTGTGCCGCAAACAGCTGTCTACAGGTGGAGGACTTTTCCTTCTAGGGAATTCACTTGTTAGGCTTAAATCCCCAGTCATGTTCTATGGCTTCTAATATCTCAATGGTGGAATCAGATCATCCAGCGTGTCCACACTTGCTGGGTGTTTCAGGTATGTAGTGGTTAGTACTGACCAAAAATGTCCACGTAAGGACAACCAGTGACTAGGTCATGGGGGCCCAAGGGGGGGGGGGGGGGTTTAAGAATGTAGAGCAAGCAGATGAAAAAAACTCTTGCTGGCAATGATAGAAAAGATATTACACAGGACATGGCAGCTTGCTGTGTGTGGGGCCCCACAGACTGGTCAATGTCCATGCCATGAGACCCCTGTCCACCCTCAAAAGTAAGATGAAAAAAGGCACCTGATCACATTCTCCATCATGTGAACGGTTGGGGGTGTGTGCATCCAGTGTCGGACTGGGGTATCTGGGGCCCATTAGAGGAAATGATCCTGGGGGCCAACCAATAAAGAACCAGTGAGAAAAGACATGTCAGTTAGTGTTAGTGCAGGTTCCTAAGCTGGGGGCCCTCCGGTCCTCTGGTGGGCCAGTCCGACACTGTGTTGATGTGACACATACCACCTTGCTAACCATTGTACACACCTAGTACCCCCCCATGACAATGATATTCCCTAACTACCTAGTGGTGGTTGCAGGTATCAGAATTATGCTATAAATTGCAATCCCTACAAATCCACTATGAAATAAATCCTTAAACAGAATGGGGAGTGAGGAACTTTACAGGTCTATGACTTCTATGTATACCCCTGCCCACTGCCCCCATACAGAACAGTCACTGACTCTTTGCATTTAACCACCACTCATGAATTGCAGCACTGATTTTCTTTTTAATGACGCCACACATTACTGTCCTGTCATGTAAATGCCTTTATGTTATTTGTTATGGTAATTTCCAGATCTCTATTCTAATTGTCCCCAATGTCATTGTTCCTGCTTTATGTTCATCTGGAAATTTCTCTCACCTTTAACTGTAAAAAAAATTATAATTCAATAAAGTAACCTTTGAGCTCTTGGATAACAGATTGGAGCTTCCTGTGTCTCTATGCTGGATAAGGTCAGCAGATACTTGTTAGTTTACCCTGTGAATAGTATCTCTAGCCCTGGAGAACTCAGGGGGAAAGGTGTAATGCCCCATTTCTCCTGTGGTGGCAGTGTAGAGGTGATAAACACTTTAGGGAACATTTATGAATGATACGCCTGAGGTGTACGCCAGGGAGAAGGGGCAGATTCGCCCCTTCTCCCTGGCGCGTACGCCTCCCATACGCCCCGCTCGCCCGATGGGTAAGCTGGGGGAGCTTGGGGGGGGACTCCTCATTTATCATGATTTACGCAGGTTCAGATTTAGTACGCCCTAAGGCGTGCGGGTGCAGATTTAGTTCCCTTCCCACAAGGGAAAAAATATGGACTAAATCTGTGTTGTATTTTTATATACCTCAATGGGAGAAAGAGGTGGAAGGAACAATCAGCAGAGTGAGGGGTCATTTTGTTTCTGGCTGGGGCTCTTTATTGGGTTAATTTAATTGGCAGCAGTAAAACAATTTGTGAACAGGCCCCTATAGACAGACGTGTACTGTGACCCCACATGTCATCATCTGCTATTGAAGCCCAGCGGTCAGAATGTTACCAGGAAAATCAAACAGACTCAAAATTTGCAGTCTGCGTTAGGGTCTTGAAGTCTTGCCCTAGGTGTTAAGGTGGAATATTTCCCAGAATTCCCCACTTCTTTTGATGATTCCACCGCCAGCCTCGTAGACTCTTCCTCCTGCATGGTATGACTTTAGAAGTGCCCACAAGAGATCAGAGAGGATAATTGAAAATTCTCTACTGTTACATGGAAGGTATATGAGGAGCAGGAACATTGTGTGCGCCTGGAGCAGTAATATTTATGGTCTTTGTTCTGTTAGACCAGCCATGAAAAATGTAAAAAAAAATTAAAAATTTGTCAGACAAGGCAAGGTAGGATGTCCACTGTGCCCTTAAAGAGTAACCAAGAGTGGGAAACATTGCCATGTAAGAGACAGGGTTAGATAGAAGGGATGGAGCCGGCCCAACTGGAAATCTCAGAATTACTAATCCTTAAAGTGACATATTCTGAGGGTGGTGTACAGAAATGATGTAGGTGCTGTAACTGTTTCACAGAAAAAATAATTCCAGTTTATGAATCTTTAATACTACATTGCCAATGTTTTAGCAGATAGTTTTGTGACATGCGGCCTGTCTGTCTTTTTCACAGCACAAACACTAAGGTACAGTATGTCTCCTGCTGACAACATAAAGGGATGTCTCTGCTGCTGTCAGCTGGAGTCACATCATCAGAAGGATTGTGCTTCAAACAGAATAAAAATCTGTTATGTCCTGGCATCCTCCGCGTTAGATCTAAACTTACTTTATACAAAGGGTATGTGCACTTCTGCAACCAATATTTTTATTACTACTTTGCTTCATAAATTTTTTAAAAAGTGACTATTTTTGTATACAGCTCTGATGCAGACTTATGTCTCTATGGATATAGACTATTAAAATGTCAGGTTTTTGTCATGTAAAAAAAATCAGATTGAGACAAATTTATTTCAGATGTTTTTCCACCTCCCATATGACCTGTAATCTGTATAACTCTATAAACTGAGGAAGAGAAAAATATAAATAACACAAGAAAAATAATGTGGTTACGTAAGTGTGGACAGTCTTATAAATGGACACGTCTTGTGTTCAGGATTAACCAATCACTTTTTGGCTAAGTTCACACAATGCATTTATTTGATTAAAAACGTCTGTTGTTGCAGATTGCAACGCTGTCCGTTATTAATTCAATAAGTACATTGCATTGACTTCTATGGAATCCCGGCCAGAGTGTATACACTCCGGCCAGGATTACTTTCAGACGCACAAAAAACTAACATGTAAGTTTTGTGAGGCCTCGATTCATTGAATAGCGGCCGAACAAGACTGAAAAAGCAGACAATGTAAAGTGCGGCTCCAGACCTCCAGAGGTGAGCGGCACGGGGAGAGAGGGACAGAGGATAGCGGCACGGTAAGGGACAGAGGTGACGGCATGGGGAGAGATGTGAGCGGCAAAGGGGGGGAGGGAGAGATGTGAGCGGCACGGGGAGGGAGAGAGGTGAGTGGCATAGGGAGAGATGTGAGCGGCACGGGGAGGGATGTGAGCAGCATGGGGAGGGAGAGAGGTGAACGGCACAGGGGGTAGAGATCAGAGCGGCAAGAGGAGAGAGAGTTGAGTGGCACGGGAAAAGCATGCAGAGGGGTTGAGCAGCGTGGGTGGTGGACAGCCTTTCCGGGGGGGGGCTTATTTTCAGTGAGTCTCAAAACACAGGTTTAGCCAGATATCCCTCTGGGAAGGACTCTGCCTAGGGGTGGCTCCTGTAAGGAAACCACCATATTAAGTGGCCCTATAAGTTAATGTAATGACAAGGGAAAAACCAAGGCCAGGTATCCATCCACAGACAGCTGTTTCGGGGTGTTGCCCCTCATCAGTGTGGAGCAGGATTCTGGCAAGGTGGGAGCAATGCCTAGTAGAGCCATAAGAGAAACACATCGCTGATCTCAGGGAGACCAGCCAAACGACAGCACTGCCGGCTGCTAGTAAAAGCGCTCAATGCAGTGAAATCCTAGGTGCATTGCATCCCCATGGTGGTTTTGGTGGTTTCCTTACAGGAGCCCCCCCTTGGCTGGGTCCTTCCCAGAGGGATATCTGGCTAGTCCTGTGTTTTGAGACTCTTCAATGAGGCTCCACGGGCTCTTCTTTTGCATATTCATGTTTCCCAGGGGCAATGCACCTAGGATTTCACCGCATTGAGCACATTCACTAGCAGCCGGCAGTGTTTTTGTTTGGCTGGTCTCCCTGAGATCAGCGATCTGTTCCTCTTATTTTAGGAGGATATCTTATGTTCGGGGAAACACTGTAGTTGTTCACATGCTTAGAAAAAAAACTATTGGGCAAAATCTGTCGGTACTCACCCCTATGTGTACCCACTGCTTAACATTTGTCCTTTACTTCTGTAAATAATTTTATATCATTAGGCTATGCTCAAACTATGTAAGAGACCGGCCCGGTCACGGAATGGCCGGTTTCTGAAAAGATCATCCCGGCCGGACGATCTTTAGCCCCGCAGAGTTCTGATGCATGCACATCCGTGTGCACTCGCATCAGAAGTCCCCACTGCAGATGATGGAGCATGCGGCCTTAACCGCTCGTTCCACAGTGTGCACTAACAGGGTTCTCTGCGGCTGCTATTCAATAAATAGCGGCGCCGCTAGGAATCCCGGCCGGAGCGTATACTATGTGTATACGCTCCATTGGGTATCCCATAGACGGCAATGTAACGCATATTTTTTTAAATAATAACGGCTGTTGTTGGAATGTGCAACAACGGCCATAGTTTTACAAAAATATACATAGTGTGAACATAGCCTTAAGTTGTTTATCTGCTTAAAGAAAAACTTTTTCAGGACTTTTTGTGGCAGCTGCCTGCTTTACCATTTCACTTTTTATATTCCTAGATAATGATGTGTGAAGTTTAGAGACGTGTTATATGACCACAAGCCATGGTCTGGATAAGTGTATGAAATTGCTTCCAACTGCACGGTGCTCTTCATAGAGCCAATGGCAGGTTACATCTTCTGGCGGCGATCCCAGATTAGTCATGTGAAACCTTTGGTGATGGCCGCTCATGGCGTTCTATAAACAGTTAGTTTATAATCCACCACTGTTTACAGAAGCCACGAACTTCACTGCAGATGGATAGGAACGAGAAGCTGCTCATCTTTGTCTCCTGTTTAATTTATATGAAATGCCAAGAAAACATTTGATACAGTACAAACAAGAGAAGCGAACAATATAATAAGAGGCTGCACAGACTGCAACATTTACACAGCACAACACAGAGTGAGGTGCAAACAAATGATATCAGATGTGACACTGCTGTATCCTGCACCACCACATTACCACAATATTAGTTATATATAGGGGACAGTATTATGGTAGTTATATTCTTCTACATAGGGGGCAGTGTTATAGTAGTTATAGATATATTCCTAAGAAACAGATATGTAGCACTCACCAAAATCTGCAGTAAAAGTCCGTTTATTGAAGAAAATTCACATGAAGATCAAGGGAGGGAGGTGATTGCAGAGGCGTCTAAGCGAAACGCCGTTTTTGCGTCAACGATTCTTCCGACACAGGCCAGAAGAAGCGTCATTTGATGCGAAAACGGTGGTTCGCCCAGATGCCTCTGCAATCACCTCCCTCCCCTCATCTTCATGTGAATTTTCTTCAATAAACAGACTTTTTGCTGCAGATTTTGGTGAGTGCTACTGTAGGTCCTCAGCCCGGAAGATGCATGCAGTCTGTACGTGAAACAGTCTGTCGCCTTGAACGCTCCTGCACTCACTTCCCCTCCCCACACAAGCTATATGATGACCGAATAAACAAACTGAGTTGCAGCAGAATCGATGAGTGCAAGCTCTTTTTCTTTTTTTGTGGATTTGTTATACCTTCTATTCAGCTTTACTGCACCTCCGAGCTGCACTCTGGATGCCTAGATTCTTCACATGAACTGTCCTAGATCATGGGTATGACTACCTAGTTCCATGAACATTGGTGCTAGCTCATTACCTTTCTTTGAGGATTTAAATATAGCAGTTGTATTTTTGTGCATAGGAGACAGTATTATAGTAGTTATATTCTTGTGCATAGGAGCAGTATTATAGTAGTTATATTCCTATATATAGGGGGCAGTATTATAGTAGTTATATTCTTGTGCATAGCAGCAGTATTATAGTAGTTATATTCTTGTGCATAGGAGTAGTATTATAGTAGTTATATTCCTATATATAGGGGGCAGTATTATAGTATTTATATTCTTGTATATAGAAGCAGTATTATAGTAGTTATATTCTTGTATATAGGAGAAGTATTATAGTAGTTATATTCTTGTACATAGGAGGCAGTATTATAGTATTTCTATTATTGTACATAGGAGGCAGTATTATAGTAGGTATATTCTTGTATAGGAACAGTGACTATAATCTGTAATTTTTGATCAGTCACCCTTGATTATATTCAACTGGCCATAGGTCAAATATATAGTGGCGCTGAAGTCTCTTTAAGCTGAATAGTTAATGTGAGTGCATTGTACAATGTGTTCGCTTTATGATGTGAGTTGTCTCCCGTTCACCCTGTGGAGTCTCCCCCTTGGTCTCCCTCTATTTAAAGCTGATAAATCTTTCAGTATTTCTGTAAAATTCCTAAAATATTTATGAGTATTGTCTCCCATTGTGCTGCACAGGCAGCTCTTACTGCTCTGGATCCAGTCCTGACCTGGCTCTTATAGGAAGGAGGTCCTAGTTCTGGGCTGTCAGAGCTGAAATCACAGTTATTGAATGTGAAACATCTCAGAAGTAAATCACAGACATGGCTATAAGATATTAACTACTGCGGTCAGGCTGTATTATTGTTACTTCTATGTATGTCCTAAACTGAAGGGCAGCATCCCACCATCTATGCCTCAGAGACCACGTCAGTAATTCTGGAGGAGCGGAAAATCTAGGAAATCCATATAAGAAACCGTGTGGTACAGGAAGAGATACTGACATGAGGTGAAAGAATATTAAGGCACTGAAGATAAGGGTACAGTGTAGGATAAGGACAGGACAGGGGTCAGGATATTGTCTTTGTCAATGTGTCAGTGTCCTGTACCCCAAGTGTCAGTGTGGCATTGTCCTGTACCCCGTGTCATCATGGCAGTGTCCTGTACTACAAGCGTCTGCATGGCATTTCTTCTACCCCAAATGTCAGCGGGGCATTGTGCTATACCCCAAGTGTCAGTGTGGCATTGTCCTGTACCCCGTGTCAGCATGGCAGTGTCCTGTCCTGTACCCCAACTATCAGCATGGCATAGTGCTCTACCCCAAGTGTCAATGGGGCATTGTAACTAACAATGACAGGCTGACACTTGGGGTACAGGATAACGACAGGCGACACTGGGGGTTCCTAAACACTGCTTATTTGTCACTTGTGTTCCTAGGACAATAAATCACTTATAACTAGATTCTAGGCAATCATTGTGTCATCCACTCTCCTGTTCACGACTATGACTAATGGCTTAGAGTCTTTCCATCTCCTAGGGCCTCCATTTGTGTTCCTAGCACCGTATCTAGATATCTTGTTGACATCCTTCCCTGCACCTTGGGGTACATACCCCTCCCCCTTTCCTCTCATCCGTGTCCCCCTCATCTTATACCAGCAACCGGTGACTTAAAGAGAACTTTTGGTGGTAGATAAGCCTCATGGGAAAATCCATCCGTTTCTGCATTATCTGACGCTCTTTATTGTAACTGGAGATGTTTAACAAATTGTGAAATAAACAATGATCATTGTCTCCCTATGGAAACGATTCGAAACATGTGCGGGCTGCACTCCACCAGTAATGCGCTCTGTTGGAGCAGACTTGTGTGCAACCTGTTAGAGCCGTCGTAGTCACTGAAGAACAAAGTCCCGTCTGCGTTGCAATGCAGAATTAATGAGCACTGGGCCGCTGGATGACAAACGTCTTTGTGTTCTGTTTGTTTATAGAATTTTCTTCCAGTTTAGATGATAATAATTTTGGTACATTGTTTCTCTGCAGATAATTCCAGGCTGCGGGTGTTTATCTTTCGCTTTTTATTTTCAAAGGAAGAAGAAATTATTGAGTTTACTTAATTCTACCCTTGAGATGTCGGCTCGGCTGTAAATTACAATTTCTGTTATGAATGAGAATTTTTAATTTATTATAATAATTATATAATGTAATAATTATTGGTGACTTCATCTGGGATGGCGCTAGAAGAGAATTTCTGCCGGATTGTCTTAACACTGGGTAAAATCCAAGTGGGTGAATATAGTTTGATACTTGCAGGCCCGCTTCTGCCATGAGGCGGAATGAGCCTTCCGCCTCAGGCGGCAGAATTTGCGGTCCGGCTGGGGGCGGCATTATGTCCCCCCTGCTGTCATTTTTGTTAAGTATCACTTAACAAAAATGACAGCGGCCGCTCACCTGCCCGCGCTCTCCACATCCCGTCAGGTCCCGCGATGTCACCCTGCAGCTGTCACGGACCTCCAGGCTGTGGTGAGTGGCCGGGGTCGGTGGGGGACGCGCTGGGGTGATCGGGTCGCGCGGGACCGCCCTGCGCGACCCGATCACCCCACTCACTCACCACAGCCTGGAGGTCCGTGACAGCTGCAGGGTGACATCGCGGGACCTGACGGGATGTGGAGACAGCAGAGATCGCGGGCCGGCTGCGGTGTGGGACAGGTGAGTAGATGGCTGCTGCTGCTGCGGCGGTGGCGGCGGCGGGGGTGGTGGTCGGGGGGGGGGGTGTTGTTCCGGGGGGATGCCGGCTATCACTCGGCGGCAGAAACCCTTGAATCGGCCCTGGATACTTGTACAGTCCATTGTGTTATAAAAGATTACACGCCTTTTAACCTATTTTTATTGTATTTAATTTTTTTGTTTTGTTTTAGTGCAATCCAATGCAGTCGCGCCATCATAAGGGACCATTGGTACAACCTTGTTCAGTTTGTTTTGCCAAGACTGCACTCGGACTCTCTTTACATACAGTGTAAGGCAAAACTGCCATAAATGGGCACTAATGGGGAAGTAACTGGTATATGGGGCAGTATTCAGAGGCACTGGCTACTATATGGGGCACTATTGGGAGCCTAACTACTATATGTGTCACCATTGGTGAGAGTAACTAGTATATGGTGCAGTACTGGGAGAGATTAAGGTGCTGCTGTGGGGATTATAAACTATATGGGGCACTATTGGGGGGGCTAACTACTACATGGGGCACAATTGGGGGAATTAACTGGTATATTGGTCAGTATTGGGAGGGATTACCTACTATTTGGGGCACTATTGAGGAATCAACTACTATTTGTGACACTATTAGAGGATTACCTAATGCATGGGGGGAAATAATGGGGCAACTACTGTGTGGAGGCACTATTAGGTATAACTACTGTGGGGACACTACTAGCGGTAACTACTGTGTGCAGGCACTATTATAGGGTAACTTCTGTATGGGGCACTATTAAGGGGTACTGTTAAGAGAACTATTGTGTAGAGGTGGGTAGGTGGCGGTATAAAAGTACAGTGCAGTGCAGTTTAAGGCTATGTTCACACTACGGATGAGACCGGTCGTTCCGTGACTCCGGCTGGGTGATGTCCCGGAACGGCCGGATGATTTTCCGGCCACAGAGCTCTGATGCGGGCGCATCAGCGCGCGCCCGCATCAGAGCTTCCCATAGCCCACAGTGAAGTGAGCGGCCGGACCCGCTCGCTTCACTGTGTGAACTGACAGGTCTTTCTGTGGCCGTAATTCACTGAATTCCGGCCGCAGAAAACGGACCTGTCAGTTCTTTGTGGCGCCGCATAGATCCCGGCCAGAGCGCACACGATGTGTGTACGCTCCAGCCGGGATCCCATTGAAAGTAAGGTTATGTTCCACCCCGGCGGCGAGAACTACGGCTGTAGTTTTACGTAGTGTGAACATAGCCTAAAATTGTAACTGACAGATTCTGTGTGGAGTGGTCACCAAAAGAAGTCATCATGACAGTCTGGGTAAAGTGGAGAAAACAACGAAAGAGGTAGACTTCAATCAGAGAAGATGTTGCTTGTGAGTCACTGGATGTACTGTAACTGAGCTGTAATATGCTCACTGTATGGAGGTATAAATGGTCTGTTCATAGGGTTTTAAATACAGTATAAGACTATGTTTACACAACATATGTTTTGCATAAATCACAGCTGTTGTTGCAGTTTGCACCAACGGCCGTGATTTATACAAAACATACGTTGTAATGGAATGAATGGAATCCCAGCTGGAGTGTATACAATCAGTATATGCTCCGACCACGATGCCATCAGGCTGCTCGAAAAACTGACATGTTCACATTTGAATTAATCAGAAATAAAGATCATCCGGCCAGTACTGCATGATGATCTTCAGTAACACCGGCCGTCAAAGATCAGCCAGTGTTATATGTAGTGTGAACCCGGTTTTATGGTATTTGTCATTAGGTGGTGGTAATGCATCAGTAAGCCCGTCTTTCCACACATGCCATATATAACCTCTTCAATGCACTTTTATCAACACTAAGGGGGACATTTATTCGGTCCGTCGTTTTTAACGCCGGACTTAAAAATGTCCCCGCATCTCCAGCGCTACGGGGATTTATGTAGAGGCGGACTGCCTCTACATAAATCCTGTGCGCTCTGGTGCGCACCGCCGAAAACCTACGCCAGCTGAGGACTGGAGTAGGTTTTCGGCGTATCTTTTGGCAGAATGGATGGTGAATCGCGCGGACTCTGAGTCCGTGCCCTCCATTCCGCCCCCTTCACACCCCCTCCCCGCCCCCCGGCGTACTCGTCGGAAAGTGCCGATTTGCGAATATTTTATTTGCAAATCGGCCATTTGCGAATAAAATATAATGCGCAAATCGGCACTTTCCGCCGAAAATCATCCGTACGTCGGATGATACATGTCCCCCTTAGTCATGGCATAGCAGAGAGGAGTATGTGCTGTGCTGTGATTGGCCACAGACATAAAGGAAAGGGAAGTCCTGTACGTGTACCACTGCTAAACAACCCCGCTCTCATGGCAGCTATAAAATCACCTTGTCAGCACTAGGAAGGGGTTAATGTAACAAAACCAGACAAAAAATCTTTGGAAACGTCATATGGAATTGAAAGATCTGTAGTGAAAGAACGTAAAGTACATACGCAGGACTCCCACGCCATGCTTCAGGGACTGTATGCGGCTGGGCTCCATGGACATGCTGAGCACTGTCTGCTGGCCCCCGATGGTGCACACTTGGTTTTCCTGATGCGCCTGCTTCACCATAATAATGAGCTGGTTGGCTATGATGGTGTTCAGGACGGAGATCACAACCATCGGAAACACAAAGGAGAGGAAGGCGTTCACCTAGAAGAAAGCAGACAGGAGACTGTAAGACTAACACTATGTAAGCACCATGCTATGTTCCATAATAAAGCAATGTTTTTTCTACACACCACATGAGGAGGACGTCAACCCAAGGCATCACTCAGGGCATGATGTAAGTCATGTTCACACATCTGCACCTATAGGATAGCCAACAGCTATCTCCCCTGATCATCCTGTACACGTGAATGAGTTTTCAATGGGGAGAAGGGGGTAAGCTACTACCAGGCATCTCTGTTAGGGGCTTAACAGTCATTCCCGCTTCTATAAACCATGTCTTGGGGATATGGAAGACGGCAGACCACCATATACATTAGACAATTGCCCGGTTAGTGGTTTTGAATGACAATACGGTAATGTTTATGGCCCGTGACACAGAACCTTCTAGTAGACTTGTTAGCCCGACGCCACCTAATGGCAGATGACCTCTCCAACACAATAACACATGACTCTCATTCATTCTGTGTGGCACTGACATTATTATGAACTCGCTTTAATAATCCAGTGACAGAGATGATAATATGAAATTAATATCGGGAGTAAATGGAGACAAATGGGCGATAGTTCTGTGGGATCCAGTTAATAAGATGAAATATTGGTGAACCATCCATCAGAGGACTCCGGCTCTGCCTCTCCAGTCATTAGCAGGCCAGACGTGTACACCGCCACTCTGCGAGGCTCTGATTCATTGCTGATTGCCGCTGGGTTAATTAGTTTCTATAAATGGTAATTTAATATGATGGGGATTTCTTTCTATTGTCTTCAAGGACAAGATGGAGCCAAATCTCCAAGTGAGGGGGAAGGGGAGGGAATAGGGGGCAGTCGGTGCAATTTCATTCATAACTAAATGGTGTCACCAGAGGCGCAGCCTGGCGTACCTGGACTAAAACATGTAGAAGCTTTCTGTAGTAGCGGACATTGAGGTGGAATCTGAACCAGTGCTACTGCTGTCCTCTTAGGCTGTGTCCACACATTGCAGTTCTGTCACAGTACCGCGTAAAATCAGCACTAGGCAAACCTAAGAAAATAATATAGTCCTACCGTATGTACTTGGGGAAAGGACCATGGTAAGCAAAGGGTATGCATTTTTTTTCCCCTGATATTGTTATTGCAATAGGCAACATTGCAAATAGTCTCAATCAAAAATCTTCAACTGTACAGTTCCTATACATGCCTATGTGTCTCCATGGTAACAGACTACAAACAAGCCCTCTGTAGTCTGATCCTACAGTCATGTATTACACCGGTCAGTAGAAGAAGAGTCTGGATGAGGAGAGTAACACATGACTGCAGGACCAGACTACACAGGATTCAGTTGTAGTCTGTTGCCATGGAAACACAAAGAGAAAGCATATTTTTTAACCTCAAGGAAGTCACATTCCCATTGAGAATCCATCAGCAGAAGGTAGGTAGACCTATAGTCTGTGTATAGAGCAACAAGCACAGATTGCCATAAAGCAGGCTATGGGTCTGATTCATAGATATAGACGACTTTACACAGCGCGAGTACCTTTTCTTCTGAAGCACTAATCATTTCCCACCCACCCCTATTCTGTGCCGCCTGTCAGATTTCAAACAGCGTAAAATCCTCCCGCGTCCCCTATCAGTAATGAAATCCTGTTTTTCAGAACATTTTGGTTTATCTTGAGATGGCAAACAAACACCCAGACACGCTGAGATCAATAGTCTTGTTTGGAGGTAAGACTGGGAGCGTTCAGCGCATGCTGCGAGAAGAAAGGCGTCTTCCCCGCAGGATCCGATCTCTCTAACGTGTCTGGTTTTTAATAAGTTGTTTTGTTCTCATCAGAGGGTCAGATGAAAGATTCCCAGCTGATGATGACTGGGAGTGATTTCTCTATCCACTGGGTGCCACTGCTGTGTGGGAAGAAATAAAACCGAGATGTAATAACACATTCAGCTCTGCTACATCTGCGCTTAACTATTTAGGAATGGATGGTTTGTAACTTGAGCTATGCTATGTAAAACCACACATGACGCATCGGGAAATGAACTTGGGCCATGCCAAAGGAATAACGCAGCTCTGCTACATCAGTCTGTGCTGTTATGCTGTAATGCACTGACTCAGCTATCAGTCATTCAGAAGTTGGTTGTGTCTGTGCACTGGGTGATCCTCTGCTTTATGCTTACAAATTCTGCTGCATGATGATGGCTACAATAAATTCTGCATCTGCGCCGGACTACTACACCATTCCTGAAGTGGGATGCCAGCAATACCAGATGCAGCAGAGTTGAATTTGGCGAGAGAGAGAGATATTGTAGAGAGAGTTACAAATATGGCTGTAAAGGCCCCATACAGCTGCAATAACCGACAGCCGAATGATCATTCAGCTATCAGTTTTTTTCCCTACTTGCTGCCCGTCCTCCCCATTCACAGGAATGTTCAGCACAATAAAGGGATTGTTTGTGCGGCCAGGATGCTCAATTTATTGTGTTGTGTAAAGGCACTGCAAGCAAGTGCCGATCCCACTGATTAGCGGATGGACGAAGATCGGTCAATCTAAAAGGACCCTCAGTGGGAATTGCCAGATGTTTATTATTAGACCTCACTAGAAATAGCCTTATAGTAGTAATACTATTGTACATAGCAGTATTATAATAATTATTATATTCTTGTATACAGGGGGCAGGATTACAGTAGTTATATTCTTGTATATAGGAGCAGTATTATAGTTATATAGTTGTATAGTTATACACGACATGGAGGGAGAGGAGCAGCCGCACATCCCACATATGGCTGCCACTAGTGCCGCTAGTATATTCCTGTGCTCACATGTCAGTACCTTATGTCTTTCCCATTCTGTTTGCAGCAGCATTGGTGAGTGCAATACCACATTCATACTTGTGTTGCTTGGGGGCAGCCTTCCCCGCCGATGGTGCTGGCCGGGTTTTGGGGGGGGGCACTTTGGGTTTGGTCCTGTGAGATTGGGGTTGCAGGGCCGTTCCATGGCCCCCCTTCCCTGCACATGCACGCTTTGCGGGGATGGCGGTCGCTGACCGACACGATGTGGAGTTAGCGTAAGGACCCGTGTGAACCAGGGGACCTGCACGTGGTACACGGGGCTATTATGGTTTGATCAAATTAGATACCGACACCCTGACGGTTTTTAAAATAGGCCTAGTGGCACTAATGTCAGCCATATGTGGGATGTGCAGCTGCTCCTCTCTCTCCAGTTCGTATTATAGTAGTTATATTCCTGTATATAGGAGCAGTATTATAGTAGTTATATTCTTATATATATAGGAGCAGTATTATAGTAGATACTGTATATATGGAAACAGAGGCAGAGTCAGGTGGCTGGCACTACTGCTAATACAACTAGGTGAGAGGATCAAAGGGTAGCAAGCTGAATCCTGGATCGTACAATGTGACCGGCTAGTGGAGGTGCTCTGCACTGAACAGTCAATCCAACATAGGTAAATGAAGAAAAATAGAAGCGGTCACTCACCACTGTATCACCGTTGAACGCTTCATTGATCCAGATAGACACACAGCAAGGAAGGGGGAAGTTGGAAAAGTGGGTGCAAATCAGACAAACGTTTTCACGCGGTCACGCGCTTCATCAGGTCTGGCCAGACCGCTTCTGTTTTTCTTCATTTACCTATTATAGTAGTTATATTCTTGTACATAGGATTCAGTAATATAGTAGCTATACTCTTGTACATCTGATGTGGGTAGATTGTAGTGCAGCATATTTGTAGATCAATCTTGTATGCTATATGGGGTTCTCTTTTGGTGACTGATCACTGCAGTTTTTAATCCTGTTAATCTTAATCTGACTGGTGTCTATACCTGATGTGTTTTTACTTTTTCTTGCCTTCTTTTTAATACTCAGCATGCAGCTGTCTCACATGGGCTTGCTGCTATTACAAGTCTATAACCCCCCTCCCCCCACCTGCCATATGCAGAGAGACCTTCGGGCCACCTCATGTAGAAGCCACTCAGTGCACCTACTACATATACATATACTATAGGTACATCCATCCTGCTGGGATTTATATTCCTACACTGACATAAACCATATACATTTCTATATTGCTTACTTGGGGCTGTAGGCAGAAGTGTAACTCTTGGACCAGAGCTGAGTGTTTCGAGCATTTATTTAATGCTTATTTAATGCTCTATGTAAGGACAGAGTCTCACCGCTAAGCCTACACATCTATTAGGAGACATGACGGGAGGATGTCAGCACATTGCTGTCTCTGCTCTTTCCTCCGTGTCTCGGTGAGATGTTTCGGCTTATTTATAGACCCCTCACCATATGTACAGCACTCTATAGTCACTACAGTCATCATACACATCAGCAAGGGGAAACCCAGGCGCTCAGGGTCAGTCTATGGTCTAGAGAAGGAAACCCATACGGACCTACCCCATGTTGGAAAAGAATCGGATGGGTTCCTATAGAATAATTAGGGCAGTTAATTATAGGTTCATAGACCGTAGCCCTGGCTTTACTATCGATTGTCCGAATGACCGAATTATTAGGAACTCACCCAAATAGGCTTAAATTCTCTACAAATATGCCCAAACCATGTTTCAGGAACCTGACCCCACCAATCATTCATCTATGCAGCTGTCCTTTAAGGGTCCTTTAACACGCACAGATAAATCACTTAATCGCTTGTTTAGCGAACGGCATGTGATGATTTTTTCTTTTGAAAGATAGGCAAGGCATTTAGACGAGAAGATAAATCACTATGAGAACTCATTAATGCAATCGTAATTGCGTTCGTATCTATATACTGGGAATGATGAGTGTTTACATTGAAAGACTTGAGAACAAGTAACAATGATACTGAGGTCAGCTTCAAAGGTGCAATCAACCACATTGCCACATTTACTCCAGAAGATTATTGCTTAACAATTTTTCGCATGATAATCGGCCAGCTAAACAGGCCCTTAAGACCCTGAACTACAAATCCTGACTGATGAACAATCCAGCATCAAGATTCTTAGACAAATTGCTCCTTCTATTCTTGCTTCACCCCAGACTATACAGTGTGACACCCCTCCAGACTGCACAGTATGACCCCCCCGCCACCAGACTACACAGTGTATCCCCCTCCAGATGACACAGTGTGACCCCCCACCAGACTATACAGTGTATCCCCCTCCAGATGACACAGTGTGACCCCACTCTAGACTACACATTGTCAGTAGTGGATTATAATAGGTCTGTTTCAGGCGGTAGCCTGGGGCCCTGAGCTCCTGGGGGGCCCATGGCCAACCAAAAAGACCTATATTGCAGTGGTGTATTATCTCCAGGCTACAGTTCTGCCATGGTTTGCATAAAAATCACTGCTTTTTACCGCAATTTTGCACTAATCAGCGCAAAGCTGCAGCCAGGAGACAATGCAGTAACATTAGAGAACATACTGAAGGACCTTATCATGTGACAATGATGTCACCACAGGTCCTTTTCAGGTTGCATTATGGAGGAAAAAGACTAAAGCTAGTTCCGCCATAGTTACCGTGGGTTTGGGGGCCCAAGCTTGGTGAACAGCCCGGGGCCCATGGTAAAGTTAATCCGCCCCTGCACAGTGTGACCCCCCTCCAAACTACACAATGTGACCCCCTTCAGATGACACAGTGTGACCCCCCCTCTAGACTACACAAGGTGACCCCCCTACAGACTACACAATGTGACCCCCCTGCAGACTACAAAGTGTGCCCCCCCCCTTTCCAGACTACACAGTGTGACCCCCTCCCAGACTACACAATGTGACCCCCCCACACACACCAATACATCATAAATTTTAATACTGATTTCCTAGACCCTGTAGACATGTATTATCCAGGGCTCCGCCACAACATCAAAGAAATGCAGGAGGTCTTGCTCCCAGTACATGGCATACCAGCTGCATACGGCGGAATAATTATGAGGACGACATCTACAGGCCAGCGGCATCCTTCTGATGTGTTGAAGGGTAGACATTACATGCTTGTTGATGAGCATGTCTTTATTACTATGGCATTCAAAGCAATTGTCAGTCTTTCAGTGCTGTGACACTCCCGCAGCCCCCCTGCCACTTGTCAGTCGCTGCTTCTGAGATTTATTGAATTCAGATAAAAATTCTATTCACTGCAGGCATCTAAGAGACGAGAAAACACGTCTTCTATCACACAGCACAGGGCTAAGGACGTTACAATGCACAGCATCACATTGAAGTTAATTGGACCTATGTGAAGGGGTCCTCAGGAGAATTTTTTACTTTCAACTGGTGCCAGAAAGTTATACAGATTTGTAATTTTATTTCTATTTAAAAAAAAAACTAAAGTCTTCAGGTACTTATCAGCTGATGTATGCCCTGCAGGAAGTGGTGTATTCTGTCCATTCTGATATGGTGCTCTCTGCTGCCACCTCTGTCTGTGACACGAACTGTGTCCAGAGCAGCATGGATTTTCTATGGGGATTTGCTACTGTGCTGGACAGCTCCTGAAAAAACAGAGGTGGTAGTAGAGAACACTGTGTCAGACTGGAAAGAATACACCACTTCCTGCAGGACATACAGCCGCATTTAAACTTGTGCCATGAGGCTTCATCCATACTCTGAGACTGATGGGGATAGCTGGATGCAGCACTCCCATAGCAAGTGAATCAAGCATCAGTATGCCTGATTATTGGTGGATGTTCCAACAGCTGGACCCCCATAGGTCAGATATTTATAACCTAGCCTGTGGATAGACAATATGTTGTTGTTTTTATTTCTCTCAGGATAAGTGCTTTTAGGACGGGTTCACACTACGTAAGTCACTGGCCGTTCTGTGACCCGGCCGTGTCACAGAACGGTCGATGTCAGTTAAGTTTTTCCTGGCCGCTACTGCAGTACCGGCCGGGTAAACTTCAATTCTATTGAATTGGGTTGTGGACGCATCCATGTGCGCCCGCATCCCAAATCACCATAGCACACAATGGAGAGTACGGCCGGAACCGCACTCTCCATTTAGTGAACTGACAGGTCTGTGCACCTGCTATTCAATGAATAGTGGCTGCACAAAATTGACATGTCAGTTTTTCATGCAGCCAGGGGATTCCTCTGACTTCTATGCAATGAATCTTTTGTATTAATCACGGCCGATGTTGCTGATTTGCAACAACGGCCGGGATTAATACAGAAGATATGTTGTGTGAACATAACCTTATTGTGAAGGTACGGTGGTATTTCTATCTGGCAAATATTACATATGAATGGGGTATTCCCTTTCCACAAGATAGGGGATAGCTAGCTGAACGGTTGTCCAATGGGCCCTGTGTGAACAGAGCGGCAGTACGCAAGCAAGCATGTTGATCTCCATTCTCATGATCAGTGGAGTCCAAGCATGTAGGCCAGCTACTTATTATCTATCCCGTTGTCCATCCCTGGGATGGGATACCAAAATTAAATATCTGCCTTACAGATTACTAGAACTATTCCCCTCCCCCCCAAATAATATATTTTTTACCTAGAGACGCAACTGTTTCAAGCACTACTTATACCTTATTCTATATGGTACAAGGTCAGACACTGAATTGAGTATCTAGCATGCAATACTACTTTTAGCCTGTAGTGGCCGCTATAGGGAAACTATGGCTGAACCATTGGCAATCATCAGATCATTAAGCGATCATCAGTTGTATTAAGGCTTGTAATAGATATTTCCGTAGTTGTGCACTCCGTTCTATTGGATGACAATGATCATATCTGTGAGGGCTTCAAGGAGAAGATCATCTTCACTTAAGATCTCATTGATTTCCTTGAGCTATATGACTCAGTCTTGGTGTGTGCACAATTAATAAGCGCTGGTTAACATCAAATTAATCTCCTGAAGATGTTTAATACAAACATAAATTATTCTGCCTAGAGGCCTGCTTCTCCCTGCACGGTGACAAGTAGTATTGATCAGACAGTGAGAGAAATAGAATAATAGATGGAGCTCATGAGCAAGAATATGGACCAAAACAGATGTAAAAGGTCAATCTCTAGTGGTAAGACGGTAACAATTATTCTATCCTATAAGTGGGTTTTAAAAATGATCTCTGCTTGTTACAAGGGTCCTCTATATCATGCTGATCACAGGGTGTCCCACTGCAAGTGACCACCTATTAGTGTTGAGCGGACTTGCAGAACTAGTCAGGTTTGGCAACACTCTCTGATTGCCAATCCTTGGCATTTGACTTCCAGTAGCTGTAGAAGTTTGATGCCGCCCTAGTGCTGCCAGGAAAACATGGATACAGCTATGGACTCCCAAGGGTGGCATCCAACTTCTCCAGCCACCAGGAGACAAATGCCAAATGTTGCCGAACCTGATCAGTTCCGCAAATCTGCTAATCACTACCTATAATCTGTGCTGCAAGTGCTCTATTTTCCTTCAGTGTTGCCATAAGATAAATGGATTCTATGGATGGATGGATCTATTGGTTAATAAGGACAGATTTTCCTTGACAACAGACAGTGGACAGCAAGTTGCAGAGAATTGAGACTCCTATATGCTAAGGGTATGTGCACACTACAGAATCCAGGCGAATCACCCACAGCTTGCCCCCGCTAGCGGCCATGCGCATCTCTGCCTGTGCCATAGACTTCATTCTATGGTCAGGCAGATTCTGCCATCCGCCAAAGAATGAACCGGTTTCATTCGGAGGGGGTCACACGTCCGGATTCCGTGGTGTGCGCATACCCTAAGACTAAGACTTGAGCCGTTGTTCTGAGCAAAGGAGTGTGTTGTTAGTAAATATGTAAGGAATCACATAGGCTATCTCATGGAAGGACATTACTTGATATGACAGTGACCATTTAAAGAACCTTGACACCAGCCTGATACATTTTATCTGCAGTGATACAGTGTATGAAACTACCAGGAAAGGAGAGCTCATATATTATTATCTACACTAGATACAAAGTTGTCAGAGGTACAGGGAAACCTTGGATTACGAGCATAATTTGTTTTGGGACATGCTTGTAACTCAAATCAGTCGTATATCAAAGAAAACTTTCCCATAAGAAATTACAGAAACAGAGACGATTCGTTCTATAACCCAAAAATAAGGTAGGTAAGTAAAGAAGGGGTTAATCAGTTAACTCTCCTACACTCTCCACACAGAGCTCCCCAGGTGGTTGCAAACCTGCTGGTACCTGCTGGTTATAGAGCCGGCTGTCTCATACTAAGAAATCTCTGTCATTTACCAAGGTACAATTTTTAAAAATTGTTAGCTTGTCATGCAAATGTTCTCAAACCAAGTTACTTATAATCCAAGTTTTCACTGTATTAGGTTTTTACCATCATTCTCTTATATCTTATATACTTTATCGGCTGCTGTCCCCTTCAGGGGTTAAACCCATTACTCTGTGTCTACAGGATCACAGATGTACTCGGTTATTGTGCCAATCTCAGATAATTATAACCTCCCCTCGGGGGCCGCTTATTACAAGCAGTGCCATGGTCACCGGATGAGACCCTTTGTTGAGTCTGCAGTGCATATAGTGACTGTATCATGTGTCAGAGTCACCCGTGTAACATAGACTTTAATGTCATAGTCGCCTGATACATTAAAACAGTTTTTTTTCCTTGACATTTTACCATGACCGAGGCCGCCACAGTCAAGGGCCCTGCATTATGCCCCATCTTCTCTGATGTCTGCATGTCATTGTGACACGTCTTATCAGCCTCACTGTATTAAGTGCATGTGAACTTGAGTCGTCCTCTTCTGTCAAGAGTTTTATTTGTCTCTCAGAGAATTAGGTGATGCCCTATACAGACTCCATCACAGCTCGGATTGTACTGAGCCAAATATGACCCTATCACCATAGGTATAACACCTCTAACACAATGGGGAGACTTATCCCACTGCTTTATAGTAAGATTCTCTTTGTTGCCCAAAACAACCAATCACAGCTCAGCTTTCATGTCAAATATTACTCTGGTAAAACAGAAGAATAGCTGTGATTGGTTGTTATGGGCAACAGAAAGAATCTTGCCCATCCAAGATCTATCCCCTCCAAGCCTTTATATTCTTCATAATTATGGGTCTTGCCTATTAGGATCTTCTTGTCCCATAACAGATTGTGTTAAAAAGGGTGCAGCCTCCTCCGACTTTTAGGGGGAGAGTAAGCTAACATGGGTGACAGATTCCTACTTCCGGTTCAGTGTCCTAGAATCCATGTGGCCACTGCTTGGTTTCAAGTACAGTACAATCAGTCGGCACTGCATGTATTTTGCTGGGTTCCCCTATGCTCTTACATAGGAGCGTGAGAGGATGATTGCCAGCTGGCGCCCTCTTCCTCAGCCTATCAGAGGCTCTTTCCAGAAAGTTCTAACTTATCAGCTACCAAGGTACCTCAGGCTGCTCTTCTGCAATGGGACACTAGCTACAGCTTCTCTAAAATACTTCTGGTGGGTAGTAGTCTAGGAGAGTCAGTCAGACTTGTTTTTCCCTGACCAGATCAACACTAGCAAGAGTTCCTACGGGAGTTTCTTCCTAGGCCCGTACATGCCCTAGCCTACTATAGGACTATAGGATGCTGTTTCTTTTTTTATAAGCACCTAACTAAAGCTACCTCACAAGAGCCACCCCATGGCCGGGTCCTTCCCGAAGGGTTTTTTGGCTAGTCCTGTGTTTCGACTCTTCGATGAGGCTCCACAGGCTCTTCTTTTGCATATGCTTGTTTCCAAAGGGGCAATGCACCTAGGATTTCACTGCATTGAGAGCTTTCACTAGCAGGCGGCAGTTTTATAGTTTGGCTGGTCTCCCTGAGATCAATGATCTGTTTTTCTTATAACTAAAGCTATGGCCTGCTAAACTACCACTAAAGAGGTGATCCAACCTATGTCAAGGGCAAATGTTCTTTCAAGTAACTAAAGTCCTTTCCGCTGACCAAGGTCTATTTCACGGCGGTTTGGAGAAATGTAATATGCTGACGTGCCCTGCTGACTACAGCTCGCTCCTGTACTACTGGATCTGGCACTCTGTGATCTCTCCAGCATTAGATGGAACTTCATAGCCGTGAATATGAGTTTTCTCTATTATTCAAGTCACATAAACGCAGACAAGGTTGTGAGAATTGCCCTGAGTACTGCACTAATTAGACAGCCCCCCTCCTGGTAGCCCCCAGCCTAAACCCAAGTTTACTACTTAAAACTTACTTTTCTGTTGCAAGCCAAGTATTATTCCTTGAAGGTCTAAGCTGTTAAACAGAACCTCACCAGTACTAAAAGGAAAGCGCAAAATGCCTGTGAAATGTGAACTTGTTACCAAAAATGTACTGTCTATTCCTTTAAGAAAGCTGCAAGTAAACTGTTCAACTGTTTAAAGGGAATGTGTCACTTAAATTTTCTTCAACTGAATAGAATCACATGCTAAAACATGTTCTTTTATTCTAATCAGTTTCTATTTGCTGACTAATTTATGTTTATTTCACTATTTGTACATTGGTATGTGGGCTGCCATATTGCCTGGGCTGTTTTAACAGAATTTACTGACATGCTTTAAAACAAGACTCATGGATATAGATGGCAATAGACAGACACTGTGCCCTTGAGATGAATGTAAAACATCATTGAGGGCGCTCTGTGACCTTTGAAAAGGTCATTTCACAGGGAGCTGCAATTGTCTTGTATTGATTTTATCTATCTACTAGTGTGACGCTGTAATGCTGTACAGATCACTTTACAGCAGACTCCTCTAATCATTACAGACAGAACAGGAAGTCTCAGCTTAGTTTTAACCCCAGTGGTGAGAATACAACTGCAAGATTTCCAGATTATTTTATAACATAGAGAGAAAAATGGAAAATAAAAAAAAAATGTCACAAAAAGTTCTTAAAAAAATCTGCTTAACATAAAAACATTATTTAAAACAATAATTCGTTCAGCCAGGGGGTGTTAGCTAGGGCAGGTGGTAGCGTACTGTCTCAGCTCTTTACATGGGGCCTGAGTGTTATGTGTCCTCCCACATGTCCAAGACACATGCCCATTAAATATTGGTGTAGGTGCAGGTGTAGTGCGAGGAACTACAGAGTCCAGTGCGCACTTAAACAGGTGCAAACCTATACTGTAGAAACTTCATAAAGACATGGTAGACATCATAACAGACTTTATAACTAACGTTATAACTGTCTTTTCACAAGGTGCAATAATACAGAGAATAACTTGCTTACTGAAATTCCTTGAATCCGCTTGAGATATACTTGAGACTTTGGATACTTTGAATACTCAGGATAATTTTATATCACTGCCTCACACAGGTTTACTGGAGAATACTTTTGACTGAAGAGTAGGTGAAATAATATTTGACTGATTTGACTGAATAGACTGGCGGTGGTGATAGTGGACTGTCTGCAGGGGAGGAAGAGAAAGGGATTCCGTGGCCCGGGTCACTGGGACCTATCCAAACTCTTAGATACTCTGCATAACTGCACATATACGGGTATGAACATCCACCTAATGCTGTTTGTGGGCACTGAGGGACTCAGATCCAGGAACACAGTCCCACCTAGTGGGTAAAACTAGCCGTCAGTGACACCCCTAAAGATACTTAGCGTGTTGCAGCAGAGTTCTCTGCTTTACTTGCTCTAACCTAACTGCTGTCTTGAATCTTGTCAAGTTATCAGCATGTGTGGATAGTAAACAGGAGACACTAGCCCAACATGGATAGGATGAGAGGAACTTTAAATTAGGAAGACAGTTTCTTGAAATATTGTCACCAAAGATGGATCCTGGCCTCCAGGCCCAAGAAAGCACGGCAGTAGGAACAACACCCTCTTGACTTTCTAACTAAGGATACTAGACTGAGCTGAACTGAAATAATCTGAACTAACATCCCCAACTACTCCACCTTACAATATAAAACCTACAGGGCACTCTACGATTGGAAGAACGACACTTTGTGACACAAAATAGGAACTCTGCTAGGTTACAGGAGGGCCCTGCATGAGGTACCCTTGACAGAAATTGGTCTCAGTCAGCTTACATGTAATTACATATTATAGGATAATACAGAAATCAATCATAAACTCTAGTAAACCTTCTTCAGCTGTACCATATGCTATATAGAAGACAGTGACACCTAATGGTGGGAGTGCAAACTTCAGCCTTCATCCCAGAGCATAGATATACCTATTGATACCGACCTACACACTTGCTATACACCGCAGTGGCACATCCGCTCTGTGACAGCTCTGGGCACGTCTTCTCCATCACAGTGTATAGAGGGAACTACTGTACTCCCCATAGGTGAGACCCTAATGTGATTTTCTATTTAATGCATCTGACGCTAGGCCCTTCCTGGTCACAAGCTCCACTAACCCTGCTGCCCTGTTATGTTGCCATTCATATCTGTTTCCTATATAACTAAGATAGTTTCCATTTAGAAGTCTTTGAAAGCTGGGAGCAGCCCCAGTGAACACCATCTATATACCAATTGGCATTATTAGTATTACTCTGTACAAGAGTGTTGCTTGGGGCAGCATGTGGTGATGGTGGAGGACACATATACTATTGAATATGGCGATCACTGGAAACAAAACACCCGAGGCACAGGCAAACTATCTAGGCTAAGTGCCCGTTGTATGAAGTGCTGGGTTATTTAGCATTAGAAAAACATGGCCACTTTCTTCCAGAAACAACACAACTCTTGTCTCCAGTTCAGGTGTGGTTTGAAATTAAGCTCTATTCACTTCAATGGAACAGAGGGGCAATACCCCATCTAAACTGGGAGACGAGAGTCGTGCTGTCTCTGGAGACCCTCTAGGGCTACACCTGACTCCCTATCATAACCATACACACACAGTTCATAGCCCCCCAATCATATTATCTGACACATGGAAATAATGATGATTGATCGCTCCCACCAGCGGCTTATTTCTCCAAAGAAGTGTAAATGAACCAGAAGCTTGTATGACTGCACTGAAGTATAATTGGGAGATTACAATTCTCCCCATACAGCAAAAGATGTGGTATAAAATATACTGATTTCTATGTATTCTAACATCCTTGGCTGATGCACAGTAATAGCAATTCACAATTAGAAGGCAAGGGGTTTCCCGTCTAGAATTCTAGGGGCTTAAAAGTTTTCTGCAGTATTCCTTTAGTCTCTGAAAATATTCATCTTCTCATTTCGAGTCACTCTTTTTCCTATTGTTGGGGTGGGGGGCATGATGTAAAATTTGGCGGAGAGAGGCACCAACTCTGGGAGTGTACCTAAAACCATGTTCATCCTGAGCTTTCTAGTTCATGACTAGAATGCCAGAATGACAGTAAAGACTGACACACTTAGCAACAAGATTAAAGGTCGATATCGTCCAAACCCACCGTTGTGATTGATTTGGTCGTAAATATGTGTATGGCGTTGTCTAGAAACACAGCCGAGAGACCTCTTTGTTCGGTGCTCTTTTGATGCGGCTTACCTCTGCTCTATCTATAGACAACACAGGAACACTTGGCTCTGCTGAACATCCCTGTGTTTCAGGGGGTACAGGCGGGCAGACGTTATGACTAATGGACAAACGATTGTTCTGCCGTCGGTCATTGAAGGTGTATGGGGGTCTTAATGTCAGTGCAGTGCAGAATGCCAGTCAGGCTCTAGGAAAGCTGAGTGATGCCCCTGATGTTTAAAATAGTCAGAGACTACTCTTTTCCGCCACAAAATTGCTGGAGATTTTCTGTGTGTCCCCATAAACTAATCTGAGCTGATTTGTGGTCGGAGCTGTAATCTGCACTGCGGGAGACATTGCCAGTTTTATGTGCCTAGTAAATTTTTCTGACATTAAAGTTTCCACTCGGTGGCTGAAACCATCTCCAATTACCATTGCGGTTATTTATGACCAGACGGACCTTCCAGCAATTAAAGCCGAATCTTCATCAGATCTTTTTTTGTGCCATTGTTCAGTGGAAGGGAATGGGCGGCGGCATGCTGAGCAGAGCGCCATGGGTCTGTATTAAAGCCAGACTGATCATGTATATGTGATATGTGCTGGCTACATCAACGAGTACTTCTTCACCTGAGATATCTAAAAAAACACATTAAACACATGCATGCCAAGCCAAACGTGCATATGCATAGGGAGAAACAGCTGTCAGCTGAATCAGCATTCTTGTATATGACCACCTTTAGGCCTTAGGGTATGTGCACACTAAGGAATCCGGGCGGATCACCCACTGTGGATTCCGCAGCTCACCACCGCTCGCAGCCATGTGCATCTCTGCCTGTGCCATAGATTTCATTCTATGCACAGGCAGATTCCACCGTCCGTACGAAGAATGAACCTGTTCATTCTTTGGGTGGTTGGCGGAATCTGTCTGACCATAAAATTCAGTGTATGAGACCAGCGCGGGGCGAGCACATACTCTAAATCACAAAACAGACCTGCATTATGGATAACTTTTTCTAACAATTTGTTCTATATTGGATCTTCTTATGTAGCATAGACCATTTTTATCTATATTTGTTAGTTTTTTGTTGTTGCTGTTTTGGTATTTTGCTGAAATACAGATATAATACATCATAACTACAATGAAGGGAACTAGACAAAAACAGAATATGCATTTGTAAATTCAAATATTTTAATATTAAAGCAGCAACCAAACTGCACTCTCTTTTGTAGATAGGGTGCCCATGTTAAAGGATTCCTCAATCCCGTAATATATGAAGTCAGAGATCTCTGCACACATTCTACACTGGCTATAGTGTTGCTACATTGGCTTGAAGAAGGTCGGATGCGCAACCGAAACGCCGCTGGTAGCCATATTTACTTGCTTTATCTCTATGTATCTTGATCTGGTTGGATTGTGACACAAAGATTCACTTCATTAAAATTATTTTACTAGCAGAATAACTTGTGAGTGCCGTGATCTCTGACTTCACTTTTTTTGACATAAGCAAAAAATGTCCAGCACTCCAATAACACTGTTCACACTGTGCAGGTTGCTGTATCTGAAATACAGACAAAAAACAGGAAGATGCAACAGCAACCTGCAAGTGCTAGGACTAAGCGACTGTGTCATTACAGTGTTGTGGCGATTCAAAGAGTTTCCCCGCTGCCGGCATGATATTAAGACATCATGCCAGGCGGGGAACAAATCCATTACTCACCTTCCCCGTCCGTAACATCTGCAAAATTGGGGACGTGTAAATGCCAGCTTACCGAATATATCAAGATAGATATTTGAAATGGAAGAACTGCTCTAAAAATTTGGTTCTTAGCAAACCATTTGATTAAATAGAGTGTGCCATCTCACCACGTTAAGGTGACCTCAGAGACTTTTTAGGCTAATATGAAGCCTACAAAACTGGGCATACAGGACCCAAATAATCTCTATTTAAAACACTCACAGGAGATGGGTGTAGTGTTAGGTAAATGGAGATAGCCACATCTCCCACATATACCACAAAAGGCAATTTTGTAGGCCATATATTAGCCCAAGAGAGGCCATTGTTAGTGTAGGTTCGTCTCACTGAGGCCACCTAAATGTGATAAGATGGTACACTCCTATTTGATCAAATAGTTTACTAAGAACCTAATTTAAAAAAAAAATTAGAGCAGGTTTTTCATTTCAAATATCTATTTCGTGTATACGACGGGGGCAATGTATACGGTAAGTCTTAGCACTTGCAGGTTGCAACCTCTGTTTTTTTGTATGTTGTAGAGATATGTCAAAAGTTTGAATCGGTCAGGATCAGACCCCGATCACTGGAACGAGTGGGGAGGGAAACATACATGTAAAGCCCCTATGGCGCTATTATATGCGGGGAGCTGTGGGAGGGCTGCCCGAGTGATCTCTAGATTGTCCAGACAGCCCATAGAAGATAGCAGCGGTCTGCTGCCGCCACATCTATTTCGTGGAGCAACGACAGAAGATCGTTGCTATCTTATTGATTGTCTTTCAACATGTTGAAAGACAAATGACACAACGATCGACGGCGGATCATTGTCTTCTTTTACACAAGGCGATTATCGACCGTAACGGGTGATATCGGACGAATATCGTTTTCTGTAATAGTGCCTTAAGAGCTTCTCTTCTGGCCATCTGTGTGCGTGAGATATGGTGAACAGCTAAAAGAGAATGCGCTTATTCCAGCGATCAGTGTGAGAAACCCAACCTTTCTCTGACATGTCAAAAGTTTTCTTTTTTTATGTGACAGTGCCCATTTAAAGGGGTTATCCAGCGCTACAAAAACATGGCCACTTTTCCCCCTACTGTTGTCTCCAGTTCAGGTGCGATTTGCAATTAAGCTCCATTTACTTCAATGGAACTGAGTTTCAAAACCCACCCAAACTGGAGACAACAGTAGGGGGAAAGTGGCCACGTTTTTGTAGCGCTGGATAACCCCTTTAAGTCTGCACAGTATTTTACTTGGTATATCAGTAGTTTGTGCTCCATACCTGATCATATAGCTAGAGACAAGAAAATCAGCCATGATGACTAGACTATACAAGATTGCTCTCCTGTTCTTGCCATCTAAGGGCCCTATTACACAGAGCGATAATCTGCCCGATCAGGTCGATTTGGCAGATTATCACTCTGTGTAATAAAGACAGTGATCAGCCAAAGAGCCAATCATCAGCTGCTTGTTGTCAATTAAACATGTTTAAAAATCATCGGCCAGCGTCCGTGCATTGCTACATGTAATGGTGCCCAGCCAACAGCTGATGACAGTGTAAAAGTTATAGTTTATACTTACCTATCCTCCCCAGTGTCCTGCAGGCCTCTGTTCCCTGCTCACCACTGACACTTCTGGTATTATCACTTCAGTGACAGGGTGCTCAGCCAATCACTGGCTGCTGCTCTATCCACTCCTGCCAGTGATTGGCTGAGCAGCCTGTCACTGAAGATATGGGACCAGAAGCGTCAGTGGTGAGCAGGGACATGAGAAAAAGCATGCCGGACAATGGGTAGAATAGGTAAATATAAACTTTATTATTTGTTATGTAAAAAGCATGGGCTTTACAGACATTGTAAACCATGCCCTAGCAGCCCTGCTTTAGAGTAGTGTATGAGCTCGGTAAGCAAGTGCTGATCTAGAAGTTCGGCGCTCACTTACAGTGCGGGTTCAGGCCGTGTAATGGTGTGCAGAGCCACTTGTCATAAGGCAGCCTTGTATATACAGTATAAAGAAGCCGCATATTTAGATGTTATTGTGTGGGGGCTGGTAATTCCTGTTTGTCTCTGCAGGTTTCCTGCCGCTGACACTTTTGAGAACGCAGGAATTCGCACCCCTCTTCCGTCCTGAACTGTGTTCAGTTCTCCGAGAACACTTACAAGGATTCTGCGTCACCTTTGTTAATGATGGCTGCACAACCTGTGTCAGACCCCGTCTCTATAAATCCCACTGATTCTCTGCGATACATTTCATGGCTCCCACTTTATCCTCCTCCACCCCTCAGGAATAATCGCCTCCTTTTCTGCACTCACTGCTACGATTTATCCTTTGATTATATTTCAAGGAAAGACTTGCAGGTAGCTAATATAAAAGTTGTGAGCTGACACAATGACGAGTGATTAGGCAGCGGCGATCAGAGGTGTAAGTATGAGGAGGTGGAGGGGGCTATATTTAGGACTAGTTGAGAGCTAGAGGGCGCAAATGTGCTAATCAAACCCCTTAAAGCAGCATATCCAAACTGCAGCAAAAATACAACTTTTATCCCCCTCTGGCTGTCAGGGCGTGGTGGGAGTTTTACAAAAAGTGTAGATACAGGTTAGAAAATACTGCCTAAAAGGAGATCCCAGCATTGAAAGTTATGCCCCATGGTCTTGGGCTCCACCCCCCCCCCCCCCTCCCGATCCCAAGAATTACACTTATTACTCCCTTATATTCCCTGCTGATATATATTGCGCATAATTTAAAGGGGTTATCCAGGCTTAGAAAAACATTTTTGCTTTCTTCCAGAAACAGCATGACTGTTGTCTCCATTATAGGTTTGCTTTTGTACTTAAATTGAATCTGTCAGCACTCAGACCTGACCCAAGTTGCTTACAGTGTTTTTTTTTTTTTTTTTTTTCGCTTGCAGCACTCTAGTGGACATGATACCTCTAGCTTATCCATCCATGTAGCAGAAAATGTATAATACTTGTTTTCTAAGGGTGGTATTACACGGGACGATTGTTCGTCGATTAACGATGAATGATTTCAAACGACCGCTATGATAAACTATTTTAATTGTTCACCCTATTACACAGGATGATTACTGTTATTTACAGTTGTTCTTGCGCTCGTCCTTTCCTGGCTGATAGAACAGGGAATGAGCGAACGATGCGATTTGGGCCAGATTCTATCAAACTATGAACGATTTCTTGTCATTTAATCAGTGCCTGCTATTTCAAAAAACGATAATCGTTCAAATCCGAACGATCTAACGTTTTTGAACGATAATATTCCTGTGTAATAGGGCCCATACTGTAACCAAGTATTAAAAAGGAGTTGCGTGGCATGGTCTGGCACGCCTCATTCTTGATTTCTTCTACTTCCTCCATTTGAATAATAATCTAATCTCGGCCTCCAGTTCGCACTTCGCTGATGATGTGCATGTTCTGCGTCCTATACCTGTTCAGGCACCGGAATCAGGAAGAGCGCTGCACATGCATTGACAAAACGTGTGCCTCATCAGCGGTGTGCAAACTGTACCACTTTTGTACCACATAATAAAGGAGACGCAACTTACATGCTCTACCGCTTGTTCCACACTACACTCTCAGAATTACGTTCTTTGTTGTGCAGCTCCAGCTCTCCAGGAACAAATGAAAACTCATAGGATCACTTGGGTTTTTGGCCATGACTGACTGGGGCACAAGGTTCAACCCACCTGCAGGTACCTTTAGAACTAGTGGTGGTCCACCTAGGCTGCAAAGAAGGTTTACCACACATGGGGGACATGGTGTATGGATCTTACTTGGTAGAAACACTTAATAAAGAAGAGTGTAACGGTCACAGTGACGTCCACCAAGGAGGGTGCTATAGGAGAACCAGCTTTGAAGCAAAGACCCCAGTCATTCCGATTAGCCATGCGAGTTGTATTTTCACAACAGTTGGGAACCAAGAGTTGGAGGCTCGCTTAGGCTTACCAAGACTTCCATTGTTGTATTTATGGGTGGCTTTGAACCCAGTTCTTCTCCACCTACCTATTGATAATGGCAATCTTACCCAGGCCCAAAGACACATGAGAAGATGGCAATATCATAAATGGTACATAGTAAATGGGTGTTGCTTTGGGGCCCCGAAGCGACATCATTCAGTCCTGGCATTTCCTATAAGAGCTTTTTAAGACATAACTTTTCCATTACCGCAAAAAGGCGTGTTGCTTGGAAAACGATTCTAGATAGAATTTGTAGAAATCGATAGTCCTCGGATCTCTGCGTTTGTTAGGAAAACAGATCAATTTTTCATCTGAACACTCGACATTCCTTAACAGATCAGTAACTGCTTGAGCCCTGTGGTCTCTCCTTGAACAAGTCTCTTAAGCTTGGCATTAAATGTTCTCTACACCCCGAGAACAAGGGGTATACAAGTCAATCATAGTGCGTTCACTATAACTGCAGTTTTAAGGAGACGTTCTATCTCGCTGGTAGTATACCAAGTTGCACCCATGATTGAAAATTTCTCACCTTGAAAGGACAGGTCGGGCATACCGTCTTTCTCTGATCGGCTGACTTTAACTAGGGCTTACTTTTGGAGTAGGGCTTACATTCCAAGTTGCAAAGCGTTTCCTTTGTATAAAACTGGAGGTTCCCTTTAAATTATAATGATTAAGTGTTGCTGTTTGTTGTGAAGATTGTCTATGACTAGTGTTAGGAGGGTAACTCTTCCCCAGTTTTCCTAATTGTCTCGACACAGCCGCATGAGATCGCCGTCAGACCTCATCCTTAAGGCCTCATATTGAGCCTCTATTATCATAATTAATGTAATCAGCACAGGCGATAAAACAATAATTCGCACATAACGCCGCATGTTTGCAACATCTGACCTTTTGGAAAGGATGTAATTACCGTACGCAGGATAATTGCTGAACCTGTTCCACAATCAGCCGCTTGTGATTCTCTTTAGGAATTGTGTGATAATTACTCTATCAGTCAACAAGGATGACCTCAATATGTATATAGACCAGGGCTCTAAATGAATAACAGGGAGGGGGAAAGGTTACAGGTACCAACACTCAGTACCACTTTATATAAGTGGCTTATGTTATTTTGTTTCATGATCACATTGTAAATGAAAAATTCTTGCATACTGGAGTGCAAACTATTCTATAAGATGATCAAGGAAGGACACAATCCCACTAGATAGCATGCGCACGATGTTCAAGGAGATCATCAAGGGTGGAAGCTGTTAAACTTCTAGTTATCCCCCCTTCCTCTTCTTTCCTGGTGATCTTTCCTTCCTCTTCTTTCCTGGTGATCTTCTAGTCTATCCTCCTTTTTTGGCAATTTGCTATGAGAAGATTCAGATGATGATTTTGTAATTCCTTCATAGTGGACATAGCCCATCAAGGTGATTAAACACTTAGGGGCCTTGTACACAGGCAGATTATTGGCCAAGAGCGTTGCTGGAAACACTCCTTCATGTAAAAGTGACGAACCCGCTGAGGAGTGGGAAAATGCATTTTTAGAGATTACTTTAAAATTCATCATTATCAGCTGCACATCTCCCTGTGTAAACAGGTGTGAGACCGATAGCAATGGGAAACTGATGTGCATATATCCATGCTGTCAGTTTTCAGACCATATAAACAGTGCATACATACTTTCTGCACTGCTGTGTGTAGCTGGAGGAGGTGGAGCGGCTTGAAGATACAGAGAGAGTAGGGGTACTATTACAGGAAGCGATTTTTAGACGATCAACGATTAGCGATAGACGACCTCAAACGATCGCTATGACGAACGACCTGAAACCGTTCACTCAATTACACGGAACGATGATCGTTACTTATTACCTTTTTTGCGTTCGTCCTGTGGTTGCTACTGCGTTCGCCACTACTGCGGAACGACCGAGCGACGTCTTATTACATGCGAACGATTTGCAAATGATCAACGATAAAAAAAGGTCCAAACTCTATTAAATGACCAACGATTTCTCGTTGGTCGTTTAATCGTTGTCTGCTATTACACTAAATGATTATCGTTCAAATCCGAACTATTTACCGATTTTTTGATTGATAATCGTTTGGTGTAATACCACGCTAGGACAGGAGAGCCGGAGGGCACAGCAGCACACTGGGTATTTATGCACCGCTTGTGTGATCTAAACACTGACAGCACTGATATTTGCATATCTGTGCTGTCAGTTTTCATGGCCGCACATATAATAAAATGATCGCCTGTGCGGACCAGCCGTTTGATTAATTACGCTGCAAAAGATCTCACCGATTACCGTTTGCGGCCGGAAGTGGCTGAGAATTATTAGGTCTAAAAGGACCTTTACCTACTAGGATGATTGTAAGGTGCCCATACAATTTGGCTGACTATCATCTCTCCCAGCTAAACATTTATATATTCCCTATGGGGAAGGGTAAGCTGCAGCCTGACAGCTGTGGCGCAGATTTACTCCTCTCAGAACAAAAGAATTGGGTGATAAAAATCCATCATATATGAAGTTCCCATACACTTTATACTGTTGGCCAAACTCATCAGTGGCGTTGGGTTTGTCTGACTTTACCATAAGGTGTATGGGGTTGTCCGGTCTAAATTAAAAAACTATGCTTCTGCCAGGGCTACAGGGGACACAAAAGTGCGGTATACTTACCTGTCCCACTATGCTCCAGCTGCCGCTTCCCGGGCCGCCACCTGTCCTCCGCGCTCCATCGCTGTCATCATTCTAACAACTTTCTGTTATTTGCCATTGCCACAGGAAATGGCTATTTAGCATAGACAGTATAGTGCTGTCTATGAGGAGCTGCAATTTCATGGCCATTTAGCATGCTATCTTCTGAGGTCTCCAGGCAGTTAATATAATATAAGCAAGTTACCAGAGAATGGATCCAATACTGATGGGCACCATCATAGATAAAATATTAAAAGACCATGCAACCAGTAATACAAATAACTCAAGAATCCACACTTGCTACGGCCAGAGGTGCTTTTAAAGTGCGTTCTCTACCAGTTCACTTCCATTAACAGCTTTTCCTATGTTTGCCTTGTTCAAAAGAAAATCTTTGCGCGACTGATCAAATTAGCGGGACGAACATTTCCATGAATAAAACATTTTCTTTTCCAATGTAAACAGACAGCAGGGGGCCATGGTGTTCAGTCGTCGCTCAGAAAACAAAAGTCACATTTGACACATGTTTTTAGTAGTTATGAGAGAACTTTACGCAGATAAGTACTAAAAAGAGTGCTTGTAACAGTATGTCAGAGGAAATTTAGAGATTTAAAAGAAAAATAAGGAATTTGCTGTCATGTGGACACAATGCGGATGATGCCCTAGCACCCAGGGGTCATCACAGTTGGTCTTAGTAAGTCACCAAGTTATGCCTGTAGGTTGTTGAGACCCATTTTCTGTTGATCTAGTAGCACATCCTCCACATCCCAGTAATCTTGTAGCATATCCTAGGGATCTAGTAGTACATCCTTCACTTACTTTTGATCTTGTAGCATATCCTAGTGATCTGGTGGTACATCCTACACATCCTGTTAATCTTGTGTCACATCCTCTGCACCCGGTTGATCTAGTAGTACGTCCTCCAATTATTCTTGTTGATCTTGTAGCACGTTCTTTACTTCCTTGTAATCTTGTAGCACATCCTGTTGATCTAGAAGTACATTCTCCACTTACTATTGATCTAGTAGTACATTATCCACTTCCTGTTGATCTATTAGTACATTCTCCACTTCCTATTGATTTAGTAGTAAACTCTCCACTTCCTGTTGATCTAGTAGTACATTCTCCGCTTCCTGTTGATCTAGTAGTACATTCTCCACTTACTATTGATCTAGTAGTACATTATCCACTTCCTGTTGATCTATTAGTACATTCTCCACTTCCTATTGATTTAGTAGTAAACTCTCCACTTCCTGTTGATCTAGTAGTACATTCTCCGCTTCCTATTGATCTAGTAGTACATTTTCCACTTCCTGTTGATCTAGTAGCATATCCTAGTGATCTGGTGGTACATCCTACACATCCTGTTAATCTTGTGTCACATCCTCTGCACCCTGTTGATCTAGTAGTACGTCCTCCAATTATTCTTGTTGATCTTGTAGCACGTTCTCTACTTCCTTGTAATCTTGTAGCACATCCTGTTGATCTAGTAGTACATTCTCCACTTTCTGTTGATCTAGAAGTACATTCTCCGCTTCCTATTGATCTAGTAGTACATTCTCCACTTTCTGTTGATCTAGTAGTACATTCTCCACTTCCTGTTGATCTAGTAGTACATTCTCCACTTCCTATTGATCTAGTAGTACATTCTCCGCTTCCTATTGATCTAGTAGTACATTCTCCGCTTCCTATTGATCTAGTAGTACATTCTCCGCTTCCTATTGATCTAGTAGTACATTCTCCGCTTCCTATTGATCTAGTAGTACATTCTCCGCTTCCTATTGGTCTAGTAGTACATTCTCCGCTTCCTATTGGTCTAGTAGTACATTCTCCACTTCCTGTTGATCTAGTAGTAGATTCTCCGCTTCCTATTGATCTAGTAGTACATTCTCCACTTCCTAGTAATCTTGTAGCACATCCTGTTGATCTAGTAGTACATTTTCTACTTCCTCTTAATCTAGTAGTACATTCTCCACTTCCTCTTAATTAGTAGTACATTCTCCCCTTCCTGTTCATCTAGTAGTACATTCTCCACTTCCTATTGATCTAGTAGTACATTCTCCACTTCCTGTTGATCTAGTAGTACATTATCTACTTCCTATTGATCTAGTAGTACATTCTCCACTTCCTGTTGATCTAGTACATTCTCCCCTTTCTATTGATCTAGTAGTACATTCTCCACTTCCTATTGATCTAGTAGTACATTCTTCACTTCCTGTTGATCTAGTACTACATTCTCCACTTCCTGTTCATCTAGTAGTACATTCTCCACTTCCTATTGATCTAGTAGTACATTCTCCACTTCCTGTTGATCTAGTAGTACATTCTCCATTTCCTGTTGATCTAGTAGTACATTATCTACTTCCTATTGATCTAGTAGTACATTCTCCGCTTCCTATTGATCTAGTAGTACATTTTCCACTTCCTATTGATCTAGTAGTACATTCTCTACTTCCCGTTGATCTAGTAGTATATTCTCCACTTCCTTTTAATCTAGTAGTACATTCTCCATTTCCTGTTGATCTAGTAGTACATTCTCCACTTCCTATTGATCTAGTAGTACATTCTCCATTTCCTATTGATCTAGTAGTACATTCTCCATTTCCTGTTGATCTAGTAGTACATTCTCCACTTCCTATTGATCTAGTAGTACATTCTCCACTTCCTATTGATCTAGTAGTATATTCTCCACTTCCTGGTTTTCTGATAGTACATCTTCCACTTCCTAGTAATCTTGTAGCACATCCTGTTGATCTAGAAGTACATTCTCCACTTCCTGTTGATCTAGTAGTACATTCTCCACTTCCTGTTAATCTAGTAGTACATTCTCCGCTTCCTATTGATTTAGTAGTACATTCTCCACTTCCTGTTTATCTTATAGTACATCTTCCACTTCCTTGTAATCTTGTAGCACATCCTGGTAAGCTGGTAGTACATTCTCCACTTCCTGTTGATCTTGTTACACATCCTCCACAACCCGCTAACCTTATTAAGCTGGCCTACTTGTACATCCTCCACTTCCTAGTATTCTTGTAGTGCATCCTAGTGATCTGGTAGTACACCTTCCACTTCCTGTTGATCTTTTCCCACATCCTCCAAATCCCACTAATCTTGTAGCCAATCTTCTGCATCCTGTCGATCTAGTCGGATACCCTCCACTACTTCTTGTTGATCTTGTAACACACCCTAGTAATCTTGTTGCACTGATCTGGTCATACATCTTCCCCTTTTAATTTTTTCACAACTTCTCCACATCCCATCTACTGCCGTCTCTAATAGTACATCCTCCACCTCCTGTTGATCTTGTACGTAATGACTCTACATAAATCCTGTACACACCGGACCCTCTCTGTGTGCACACAGTGAAATCTACGCCATCTTAGAGCATTTTTCTGGTAAAATGTGGCACATGCCTCTCTGAATACGACCGCACCCACCAATCTACCCTTTCGCGGTCTCACTGCTGCGAGTGGTGCAGAGGACCGAGATGCACATAAATTATTTGCAAAACAAGCATTTGTAAATGGATTTAGTCCCATTTGGGCCCTCTGTGCTAAAAAATGGCCTCTCCACCATAAATATTTCCCATAATCTACATCTACTTCCATTGGTTAGTACTAGTGATGAGCGAATACTCTTCGATCGAATAGATATTCGATCGAATAGTAAGGTATTCGATCTATCGAATATTATCGCATAGTTTGCCAAATATTCGATAAATATTCAGTAAGCGTTCAAATCCCCCAGCTTCCGTTTTTTACTTCCAAGTGGTCGAATAGATGTTTTTCATTAATCAAATACTTGTTCCCATAGACTTTAATGGGATCGAATATTCGATCAAATATTCGGAAGATTTCCATACGAATATCGAATATTCGAATATTTCACCATTCGCTCATCACTAGTTAGTCCTTGCCAACTTCCTTCTGAACTTTTAGAGCATCTTCCACTTCCAGTTTATCTATGTAGCACCCTGCGTTGCTAGATATGACGATGCACACCGCCCATTGATTTCAATGGGAGGGGAGTTATGCTTCATCCCTGGCACTGCACGAAGTTGAAAACTTCCATATTATTCTACAGCTGATCACTGGGATCAGTTTATAAAAAAAAACAAAAAACTTTTTGAATCAACCTGCTAATGTTTGCACTTTGTATAACCTGAATAGTAGATGAGCATTGGCTCCTCCTAGCTGTGACACCTGACTTAAGGTTTGTGCAGCGAAAAATTTCTATATATTACATATACAGAAAAAAGGCACCATGGCCTTCTCAATTATATCATGAAAATTCTTCAAATCATGCATGCTGATGCTTTCATGGGGGGAAAAGATGTAATGGTAGTGCCCTTAAAGAATTGTTTTCAATCCCGTGTCTCTATGCAGATGTAGATCTCATCTATGTGTAAATCATTTTTGGGGGCGGAAAATCACTTTAAGGCCAGAACCGTCAGCCCTATGCAGGTGATAGGTAGAGATTATTTACCGTGGCCATTCTGAATGATTGTTTACGACTATGTGAGCGAAATATCAGAAGAGTTCATGAAACGAGCAGATGTGCGGTGCGCTTCATGTGATATAAACTGCAATTTTATTAAGACAGTAAGAGCTCATAAAATGGATCCGTGACCTAAGGCAGACACTCGAAATAATACAATAAATAACATTCCTTTGTGCAATTCCCTTCCGTGAAGTGTACACAGGCCATATACAGCAGGTATGACAGTCTTTAAAGGGCACTTGTCTTGTTGTAAAGGAGTTGACTCAGTGGTGCCCCCCACTGGTATCAAAAAGTGCCCCAAAAAGGGTTATATGATCAGATGACACCATCTATATAAATCTCTCTATAGTAGGTTCATGAATTCCAGTGACAGATCCATCTAGCTCCGGCATCAATATGCTAGGGCTGAATATGCTCCGGTAACATGCTGCCCCCATCATATTTCACACCACACATATTGATTGGTCCAGGGCCTGATATAAAATACCATCAGTCATTTGATGCGGAAAATATCAATAATATACCATTCTATTCACAGGAGTGTAGGACAAGTTCCATGGAGCTAAAGAATTATGTATAGAGAAGTAAGAGATGTAAAATGTACAGGAGTCAAGCACAACTAAAAATCCTGAAACAGTGCCTCCCTGGTGTATTGGCTGAATGTAGTATTGCAGCATTCAAATCAGTGAGGCTAAACTGCAATACCACACACAGCCAAAGGACAAGAGTGTTTCTAGATGAAAAGAGCCATGTTTTTCTGATCTCATATAACCGCAGTAGTGAAACACCATGCAGCTGCTATGGCTCCAGGCTGTGGGATAGGTATAGGAGGAACAGGGCTTACCATTGCATTGGGCCTATATTGATAAACGCCTAAAAAAAATAGCTGTTTTCTTCTTAAAACAGCAGCATACCTGTCCTCAGGTATGTATGCAGTATAAAAAGTCAACTCCATTAACTTTAATAAGCTGCAATACCACTAAGAAACTGAGGACAATGGTGGTGCTGTTTCTGCCTGTAGTGGGACAGTACAGCGTTCGGCTGAGTGTGTGAGTGTGTGTGTGTGGGGGGGATGGGGGCGCAGACTATTTTAAGTTTTACAGGGCTATGGTGCTTTACTCTGGAATGAAAACCTGCTGCAAGAATGGAGTGCCATAGACTTTAATGGCAATCAGATCTGCAGCAGATTTCATTGCATGAAACTCATATTGTGAAATCTCCTGCACTACGGTACATGTAAACATACCCCAAGGGGGTGTGAGATTAGAGGGGTTATCCAAAAACATGGCCACTTTTCCCCCTCTCTTGTCTCCAGATTGGGTGGGGTTTTGAAACCCAGTTCCATTGAGGTAAATGGAGCTTAATTGCAAACTGCATCTGAACTGGAGACAAGAGAGGGGGAAAAGGGACCATGTTCTGTAGCGCTGCATAACCCCTTTAAAAGTGTTTTTTTTCCCCAGACACAGTGGCTGACTATGGTATTGCAGTCAATCCCCTATTACTGATTAAGGGTACAAACCCACTTGACGTATTTGCTGCGTGAATCAGTCTTAAAAATAAGCAGGCAAAACGCAGGTTGGCTTTATACAATTGTTCTGCGTTAAAATACGCAATTGCGTATTTTTGAAGCGTGAAGCTACATGCGTTTTTCGCACAGGTTGTTAACAACTGATGCTTTGCTAACAACAAGCTTCACGCTTCAAAAATACGCAATTGCGTATTTTAACGCAGAACAATTGTATAAAGCCAACCTGCGTTTTGCCTGCTTATTTTTAAGACTGATTCACGCAGCAAATACGTCAAGTGGGTTTGTACCCTAACTGCAATACCAGATTTAGCCTCAGGGCAATGGTGGCGCTGTTTTGAGAAATAAAAGCAGCACTGAGTCAAATACGCCCCACTATAATGGATCTACACTCACTAAGATGTGTCGGAGCAAATATTTAGTCATTTGTAAAAAGCTTGATGTGTGCGCCGCGTATTTTAGTATCAAAGGATAAAAACAAATAAAATATCTCTCTCAAAGTAGGTAGCTATGGTACGTGCGGCTCTGGTACACAAGAGAGCGCACTACAGATAAATCTACGTTAGTGGCCTATATTTATACCCCAGAATTCATCCAGCTCCACTTAGGAAGATAAAATGGATGTGAAGCGGTGCGTGAGTTTATGTATCCCAGACCAGTGTCAAACAAGTGCAAGCGCACTGCGTGGGTTCTTAAAGGGACACAGCATCCAAAATCTATATTTTCTTAATTTTCTTTTTTATTAGATAAAATCTATTGTGCTATGTTATCAGCCACATGTGCAATGGCACAAGAGGTTAAACCTTCATTAAAGCTTTGGGCTGATAAGATTTAATAAGGTTTATGGGTCTTAAGGAGAATAAAAGGGGTTAAACTCTGATACTTTGGTGGTGGCCATCTTATATTATTGTGTTATTGCAATGGAAGGAGTACAGATCTTTTAGAGAAGGCGGTCTCAGATAACAATGATATGGCCTCTAAATAACATATTACCCACCTCTCTATACCCACTCCCAACTCTTACTGAGGACAGCCCATGAGTATGTTTAGCCCTCCCCTTACCCTGTGCAGACGTCCAGCCCTAAAGGACTATACATAAACCCAGACCTTTTCCCTGGGTAAAAAACCTGTAATAATTGCCATATTGGCTGTCATCCAGCTTTCCTAGACTCCTTAACGGCAGATATACATAGTTTTGCAACAGTATAGTTTTGCAAGGCGAATGCTATACTAGTATACTATAGTATTTGCCATTTAGTAGTCCAGAAAAGTCACACCCTACTTTTCCAAAAGGGGATATGATGTGTAAGGCCCCGTTCCCACTGAGCAAAACTAGCGGAATTCCGCCGCGGAATGCCGTTAGCCTCCCTCTCATAATGGGAGTCTATGGGAGGGGCGCGCTCCTGCTTTGTCCGCGCTGAAGAATGAACATGTTCATTCTTCAGCGCGGACAGGGAAGGAGCGCGCGCCTCCCATAGACTCCCATTATGAGAGGGAGGCTAACGGCATTCCGCGGCGGAATTCCGCTAGTTTTGCTTAGTGTGAACGGGGCCTAAAGGGATTATCCAGGTTATTTCCTCTTGAAACAGTGCCACTCTTGTCCTCTGTTTGGGTGTGGTATTACAGCTTGTTGCATTGAAGCCTCTGTATTACCAAACACCACCTAGGACATGTGTGGTGCGGCTATTTAAAAAAACAGCTATGTTCTTCTAATCCTGGATAACCATTTTAAATAGGGTTTACAAATGATTGGTGGGGGTCTGTGATCGGGAGCCCCCAGGCTGCAGAATTATAGGTGTCTATTCATTTCTACGGAGAGGGACTGTGTGTATGTAATGACAGCAGCGGATGGGTCCCCTGTATTCTCCATATTGTTTGGGGGGACCAGCTGCAGTCTGAAGAATCCAGACACAGCAACAGAAAGGGACATCAGAACTGAACTTTCTCTGAACCTGCTCAGGATGGAGACTTGTTTGCTTTAGTTTTTACTACTCACCTAAAATAAAGATCCATCATGAAGATAAATGACAGATAAGCGTGGAGTAAAGATCCTGTTATATGTGTACTATATCTGTACATCAGTATATATCAGAGGATGCCCAGGTTATAGCAGCATGCCCCATATCACTATATATACCCATGTTTTACCAGCATGCACTATATAACTATAGAAAGGAGAGGTACAACTTATACCAGCTGTACATATATAGCTATATACAGGAGATACCCAGGTTATACCAGCATGTGCCATATAACTATACACAGAAGATGTATAACTCATAACAGCTGTACATATATAATTATATAGAGTAAATACCTAGGTTAAACCAGCATGCTCCATATCACTATATCACACCTCCTAACTTTTTCTAAGAGCAAAAAGGGACATGTGCGCCATGGTCCCCATAGTAATGCCCCTGTAGCCATGCCCCCTATAGCGACCCTTCATAGCCACTCTCCCCTATAGTTTAGCCCCAGCAGTCGGACCCTCACCAATCACCTAGTTATCCTGTTAAAAGGGGATAGCTGTAAGTTGTAGCAATACCCCTATAGTGTCCCGATATGGGTGGTCCACTATATTATTTTTATTTTTATTTTATTTTTAGACCACCTAGGTAAAGTATCTCTGTCAGGTGTCACACAGAGGGGATGAAGCTGCTGTTAGCACTTTCACCACTAGGTGTCTCACTCTTCCCTAGCTAAACTGTCTGCATGAGCACAGCTGAAGGTAAAGGGATAACTGTGTGCTTTTCCACCAACTACACTTTCCTTCTCCTCTCTTTTGCACAGCACCACAGACCGGAGGGTTGGGAGGTACGCTATATTCAGGAGATACTCAGGGTATACCAGCTGTACACATATAATTATATACAGGAGATACCCAGATTATACCAGCATATTCCATATCACTATATACAGGTGATGTATAACTTATACCAGCTGTACATATATAATTATATACAGGAGTTACCCAGATTATACCAGCATGCCCCATATCCCTATATACAGGTGATGTATAACTTATACCAGCTGTACATATATAATTATATAGATGAAATACCCAGGTTATACCAGCATGCTCCATATCACTATATACAGGTGATGTATAACTTATACCAGCTGTACATATATAATTAGATGAAATACCCAGGTTATACCAGCATGCTCCATATCACTATATACAGGAGATGTGTAATTTATACCAGCTGCACATATAAAACTATATACAGTTTATACCAGCATGTTCTATAAGACTATGTCATGGAGATGTACTGTATAACTTATACCAGCTGTACATATATAGTTATATACAGGAGATACCCAGGTTATACCAGCATTATGGCCAATATCAATAACCGTATGGTTGTGTAGCAGTAATAGCAGTCTAGATCTGACAAGAACTGTTGCGTTGGTCAAAGGTCACGTGACCTCTTACGAGTTTAGCGCGGTATTGATCGGAGGCTGTCAGCATGTCCCCACATCTCACAGCTAATAGCGGCTGCCTGTGAGTGATGAGGTAACAGCGTGTTCTGTGCTGTGCTTGACACTATAGTAGTGGAAGTCAATAGGAAACTCAATGAGGTTTCATTATGTTACAGCCTTATTTGAAACGTTGGCCACACTACATACCAGCGGGCAAGAAATCAGCCGACCTCTGACCCCTCCTGTAATGAACCTATAAATATCTATTAATTATAGGTTGGGGAATAGGTGGCAATGGCGTCACTGTGCTTCACCTACAATATGGTTCCAGTGTGTTTGATGAGCAATTTCCCCTTAAAATGTCCACCCTCAAACGTCATTAGCGTTCATTTTTAAACCCGTTTAAAAGAAACTGATCTTTGTTGCCCATAGCAACCAGTCACAGGGCCACTTTATCTTTTATGTAAGAACCAGGAGCTGTGCTGGGATTTTGTGCTGCCAGTTTCCTTGACCTTGGGCATTCGGAATTATTTCTTTAAATATTTTTAAAGTTGTCATTCTAATGGGAGACTGGGGCCCACTGTAATGGGAGACCAAGGCAGACTGTAATGGGACACTGGGGAGTCGACTGTAATGAGAGACTGGAGTCCACTCTAATGGGACACTGGGGTCCACTATAATGGGAGACTGGGGCCCACTGTAATGGGAGACCAAGGTAGACTGTAATGGGACACTGGGGTCCGCTATAATGGGAGATTGGAGTCCACTGTAATAGGAGACTGGAGTCCACTGTAATGGGAGACTGGGGTCCACTGTAATGGGAGACGGGGTCCACTGTAATGGGAGACTGGGGCCCACTGTAATGGGAGACTGGGGCCCACTGTAATGGGAGACTGGGGCCCACTGTAATGGAAGACTGGGGTCTACTGTAATGGGAAACTGGGGTCTACTGTAATGGGAGACTGGGGTCTATTGTAATGGGAGACTGGGGTCCATTGTAATGGGAGACTGGGGTCTACTTAATAAATAAATAAGATGGTTATGATCGGTTTTAAAGAACATGCCCATGACATGCCCACTTTTCAGTTATAAACCAAAATTGAGGGATGTGTCTAGTTTTTGGCACTTTTGTATTGCAGACTATTAGTGAAAAAGACAAAACAGTATAATGGACATAAATCCGACATTTTTCTGATGGAAAAGTCAGCCTCATGGTGGATCAACTGATCTACTGTTGTGAAAGGCTAATGGAGGAAGGGGGGATGCTGGGAGAGGCCAGTCTAGATGAAGAAGAGGTAGGATGCTTCAACTTATATTTTAGCCAGGAAAACCAGTTTGTTTGTTTTTTTGTTTTTTTTAGGGCGTTGTTCACCGAAAAAAAAAATTCTTTCAAGTTCTTTCAAATCAACTGGTGTCAGAAAGTGACAGAGATTTGTAATAAACTTCTATTAAAAAATCTCAAAACATACAGTAGCTTATGTATGTCCTGCAGGAAGTGGTGTATTCTTTCCAGTCTTACACAGTGCTCTCTGCTGCCCCCTCTGTCCATGACAGGAACAATCTAGAGCAGTAACAAATTCCCATAGAAAACCTCTCCTGCTCTCCAGACTGGAAAGTATACCACTTCCTGCAGGGCATACAGCAACTGATAAGTACTAGAAGACTTGAGTTTTTTTCATAGAAGTAAATTACAAATCTCTGCCACTGTTTGGCACCAGTTGATTTGAAATCTTGTGCAGAGGTGGTAGCGAGAGGAGAATGAGATGTGGAGTTAGCTGGATGGATGACTTACACATCTTATGTATTGCTCTAGTAATGGAGTCCCAATCCGATGTAATGGGGCAGTGCCAGGAAATATGTGATACCTCTGTCCTTGCCACATCTTCAATAGGAGTCATTGGTAGATAATTCCCATCTAAACAGATGGTGCAGGGTTTTATACCAACCTGTCAGAATTTTATTTAAGTTTTCTTGGGTATGAATATACAGCTCATCCTCCCAAACTATGATAACACCAGGCTTGTCGGGAAGATTTCGCGTCGGGAGGAATGAATGCATTTTAGATAAACATTTTAGTATAGACTGCTCAAACGAGACCATAAAGTTTTGTAGCTCGTAGGTGGTCTGCTGTTGGTGCAGGTCGATGTAAAGAGTTTACGTGAGAATTAAACTCATGTATTTAAAGTTAAAGTGTCACTGTCGTTATAATTTTCAAAAAAGCAAGTTTGCAATTTACATTCATTATGGGTCGAAGCTGCAATACCACATCCAACCTGAGATCAGATGTGGTGCTGTTTTTGAAAGAAAGCAGCCATGTCAATCCCTTTAAATGAATAGTGGTTAATCAGTTGTATACAGTACTACAGGTTCCAGAATACAATGCTTTCCCTCGGCTGTTCATCACAGTCCTCCACCCTGCCTATTCCCCGCCCAAAGCTGTTGCAGAACCTCTAGGCTGTGTTCACACATTGCAGTTTCATTGTGTTACTGAATTATTTGCACACCACACAGCACGTTGTATTCTCTACCTGTAACACCACACAGCACGTTGTATTCTCTACCTGTAACACCACACTGTATTCTCTACCTGTAACACCACACAGCACGCTGTATCCTCTACCTGTAACACCACACTGTATTCTCTACCTGTAGCACCACACAGCACGCTGTATTCTCTACCTGTAACACCACACAGCCCACTGTATTCTCTACCTGTAACACCACACACCACGCTGTATTCTCTACCTGTAACACCACACAGCACACTGTATTCTCTACCTGTAACATCACAAAGCACACTGTATTCTATACATGTAACACCACACAGCACACTGTATTCTCTATATGTAACAGCACACAGTTACTACCTGTAACACCACACAGCACACTGTATTCTCTACCTGTAACACCACACAGCACGCTGTATTCTCTACCTGTAACACCACACAGCACACTGTATTCTCTACCTGTAACACCACACAGCACGCTGTATTCTCTACCTGTAACACCACACAGCACACTGTATTCTCTACCTGTAACACCACACATCACGCTGTATTTTCTACCTGTAACACCACACAGCACTGTATTCTCTACCTGTAACACCACACAGCACACAGTTACTACCTGTAACACCACACAGCACACTGTATTCTCTACCTGTAACACCACACAGCACACTGTATTCTCTACCTGTAACACCACACAGCACGCTGTATTCTCTACCTGTAACACCACACAGCACACTGTATTCTCTACCTGTAACACCACACAGCACTGTATTCTCTACCTGTAACACCACAAAGCACACTGTATTCTCTACCTGTAACATCACACAGCACAATGTATTCTCTACCTGTAACACCACCCAGCACACTGTATTCTATACATGTAACACCACCCAGCACACTGTATTCTCTACCTGTAACATCACACAGCACGCTGTATTCTCTACCTGTAACACCACACAGCACCCTGTATCCTCTACCTGTAACACCACACAGCATGCTAAACGGCAGAGAGGATCAGAGCCTTATTATGGGGCTCAGATCCTCTCTGCCGTTTAGCATCATTTACTTGTGTTACTGCATCATTTTTGTGTATACGCTGCAGTACTGCAATGACACTCCAACATGTGTGAACACAGCCCTAATTTCACTGCACACTTCTGCACAATTAGAGAAATCAGTGCAGCAGCTGCTTCTGGCTGGCCAGAGATGGTAAATCACTCAGGGGATTGGGGGATCCAGCCAAGCCTCTGCCTTGGACATCACGCTCTGCCCCCTGTCTGCATCATCAGCCTGTGCTCAGCAAACACACACAATGTGAGACAGAGGCATTGAATATTTGTCTCCTAAGGTGGGAGAGCAGTGGGAGCAGGAGACAATGTGGATTGGCACAGATGCCATTTTTCTTCACTTCCTGGATTTCTATCAGCTACCAGTGTGGCAGAACCGTACAGATACGGTAATACATTGTATAGACACATATATTTAACTTTTAATGTACTTTTAATAGAAAACAAGTTTTTCTTATCCGGAATTCCCCTTTAAAGAGGTCTTTGCAGGAGATTGCCTCGAGGCTTCTTTTATATTTTGGCAACATCCAGTTGCTTGACCTTATAGCCAGTCTGCCTGCCGCTAGGAAGCATCTTCAGATTGGCAGCATCATGTCACACACATGCCAAGGGGCTCCCCATGAAGCAGACAGCTGAAGGAATCTCCCACCTCACGCTGGATCTCTGTGCAGAAGGATAATGTATTGTGGAAACAACAGGCAATTATTACGGCTTTGAGCTCAGCTCGGCAGATGTCGCAGAGCTGACTTTATCTGCAGCAATCTAATGGCCCTATTCCACGGAACGATTATCGTTCATTTTCGGACGATATCGACCGCTACGGACGATAATCGTTCCGTGGAATAGAGTGCAACGATCAGCCGACATCGTTCATGTCGGCTGATCGTTGCAGTCGCTTGTTTTTCAACATGTTGAAAAACAAGCGACTGATATAGCAGCGATCTGCTGCCGTCGCTCCGCTGAATAGGAGCATCGGCAGCAGACGCTGCTATATCCTATGGGCTGCCCGGACGATCAGCGATCCTCCGAGCAGCCCCCCCGCAGCTCCCCGCCGCCCCACCCGCACTCACCCGCTCGCTGCAGCCGCGTTGAATAGCGGCGGCAGCGAGCGGCGAACGAGGAGCAAACGAGCGCTAATAGCGCTCGTTTGCTCCTCTAAAACGGCCCGTGGAATAGGGCCATTAGCTTGTTAGACGCATCAGGGTTGAATTTACCAGATGTAGTAGTGACGTGTTTGTCACATATAATTGGACTGAAAGTGCCCAATAAAGCAGGATCCAGCAGGGGTGGTAGACTATGGGAGTTTGTCAGATTGCAGGGATGAGTTTGCGGGAGAAGGTAGGGCTGTCTCCTGTGGAGAGGGGACAGGTTAGTTTTTCTTGTAATACCCTTTAAGCGCTCAGTGGCACTGTTAGTTACAGTATACTTTTTACAGAATCCTAATGAGAAGAAAGAAGGAAAATGAAGTGCTTAGCTATGTGCTTCTTATCAATCATTCTAGCTATCAGTGCCCTAAGAACTTGATCAAAATCAAAGATCATGTCAAGAGTTTTTTTTTAAATTATTATAAATGACAGTGACACAGTTTAGGGCCACGTTCACACAACGTATGACACCGGCTGTTCTGTGACCCGGCTGAGTCACAGAACGGCCGGTGTCAGTGAAGTTTATCCCGGCCGCTACTGAATTACTGGCCAGGTTAAACTTCATCTATATTCAATTGGGATGCGGGCGCATCCCTGTGCGCCCACATCCCAATTCACCTTTGCACACAATGGAAAGTGCGGCTGGAGCCACACTATCAATCGTGTGCACTGTCAGGGTTGTGCGGCCGCACAAAACTGACATGTCAGTTTTCGTTGTGGCCGCTAGGGATCCCGGCCAGAGCATATACTATGTGTATACACTCCAGCCGTGATTCCATAGACTGCAGCACAATGTAAATTTTCTATTAATCACGGCCGTTGTGGCAACAACGGCCATGACTAATAGAAAATTTACGTTGTGTGAACGTAAAGACTTATTTTTTGCCCCCCATCTCCTAAATCAGGGATAGGGAATGGTTGGCTCTCTAGCTGTTGCAAAGCTAAAATCCTGTGCTTCCAAATCACTGCATGGCTGACCAAATGTGGTGTAACAGAGTCTGGGAAAGATGAGGGATCAACCCCAAGGCAGCCATTAGTTTTTTGTTTTTTTTTAGAAAATTACAACTTAGCGTTGCTTTAATTGACTCGGGGTGTATCTAATGTATCTAATACACATCTAATAGAGCAACCGTTTAAATAGCTTCAGAAAGGATATTAAATATCCAATAACTGTAGACCACCCTGGGACAAGTAACACTCATGATTTCCCTGCAGGGCCGGTGACATTGTATGGCTATGTAAGCGATAGCTCCGGGGTCACCCCTGCACTTGGTGTTGGCTTTCTTTCCAGAATTAAGAAAACCCTTAAGTTGCTCTTACGGTTAAAGCTACTGGGAACCAAACATAATAGACAATATTACATAGAGACCTTGCAGGGCCTCGGCGGTGTGAAGTGATGGAGTCAACCTGACAGGTTGATTAAAGAACTGGGTAGCTGGGAGTGCTCACACTAGTAATACTGGTAGTCACCTAGCTGTTACAGACCCCATGTGTAGGAGCGATGCCAAATAATAATGAGCAATTTGCCAGAAATAGCAGTAAATGCACCCAAAATCCAGGACTGTGTCACTATATAATATATAATAATCCTTGTTACACAAACATATAATACATGTCTATATATGTCATTTTATTTGACACCGCACAACCTGCACTCCTCTTGACACTCGTCTTCTGCCCCTGTAACAGCTCCTGCAGGGGGAGCTCTGTATGCAGTGTGCATTGTTCTGTAGAGTTACACCCCCTCCATGCAGCAGATATATACGCCTGTACCAGTCTTCACTGTTCTTTTTTCGCATTCAGGATAGACGTGTGTGTATCCCCTTTGTGTAAACCTCAGCGCACATTATTGGCAAAACGCAGTTTTATGTCACATTCAATTACTCAGATTACTTAGAGGAATAAATCAGGGGTTACATTAATGTTCTGCCGCACGGACGGTTAGCGGGAATAAAGCAATTACCTCCTTTTATGTACAAACTGCAGAAATGGCTAGTGCTTTATCAGAAACAGGGAAAACATGAAATAATTATAACATGGTTATAAAAAGAGGGCATCACACCGTATAACAATGTTCATGGCACTGGCACCTTACATTACCCTACACACCATATTAGCTGATGGCTTACAATTACAGTCACACATTACAATGCAGAAAGTCACATAAGATCATGTCCCCATAATGCTCTGCTGCCCCGAGGCTCCATCGTCTAGGGAATAATTATTTCACATAGGACTGTACCTAGTGCCAGGTATCTACTAGTGTCATATACTGGAAGTGGGTGCCCCTAAGGCCGGACCAAGAAGGGAGTCTGTATTATATCTGTATGTGTTTATTAATATGTATTTGATTTCTTATGTACCACAGAGATGGTCTGAGCTAGAGATGGGTCATCACTAACAAGCAAACACATCATTCAGGGAGTTAGACAACAGCGCCACCAACAGGCTCCTTAGATAAGTATATCAGCTAGAGAAGAAACATCTAGAAAGGGGGTGGAGCTATGCTAATGAGCACCACATAAAAGCCCAAGAGTGACAGGAATTTCAGTCATTCAAGTGGAGCTGTGGTAGAGGACACATCATCAGAGGGGACCACATACTATGAGGGGTTTGGGGAGATAACTAGGGGACAGCTCAAGTAGTACTGAGAAAGTGTGACAAATATGAGTTTATCAAGCCAAGAAGGTTATTTTGTCAGAAGAAGTAGAATGCACATTAAGAACTATTAAGCTGAGAGGCAAGTATCGAGATACCCTAAGTATTTTCTGGGATCTGCTCTCTTGTGGCTTAGGGCCCTATTCCACAGGACGATTATCGTTCAGATTATCGTTAAATCGTTCAAATCTAAACGATAATCGTTCGTTTGAATAGCAGTTAACGATTAACGACCGAACAAGAAATCGTTGATTGTTTAATAAGACCTGGACCTATTTTTATCGTTGCTCGTTCTCAAATAGTTCACATTGAATAAGACGTCGTTCGGTCGTTCGCAGTAGTGACGAACGCAATAGCGACGGCAAGACGACAGCAAGAATGATCATAAGTAACGATTATTGTTCCATGTAAATGGGTGAACGATTTCAGGTCTTTCGATCGTTTACCGTTAACGATTATGCGAACGATAATCATCCCGTGGAATAGGGCCCTTAAGGCCTGGCTCAAATAACTTAAAGGACTATCATTCCACTGGGTAGTGGTTCACTTCAGTACCAATAGGGACGACTCCATAGTTGAAAAAAAACTCCATTCCATCACAGGTGACCTGTCTCTGGCTGGCAGCCATCTTAAAGGCCACTCTGCTGAAAGACTGTAATGATAAGTGCCTTCTGTTTAAAGCAAAGTCACTGTTCCCCCTTAAAGTCTCGACTCTCTGTTGTCTGAATTCTACTGCACCTCACCAACATCAAGGGTGTCCCTGTGAACACCTCAGACAGCAGTACTAAGGAGTTAGCTCCAGGGGAACTACAAGGTCCACCATCACCATCCATAACACCTTGGTGAAGCCTCCATTCAACTTCTGTGGCAGATCGCCTAGGTGAGAGAGTGAGTAGTTGGACTTATGAGAAGATACTTTATTATAATTATTATTCAGTTATTCTCTCTCATCCTCATCCCCTTACTCTAGTCTGCCACACTAGTTTAATGCCCCGTCCTTGGTGTCTAGTGATTTATTACTAGTGCCTCTCTTTTGGTGCCCACTGGTTCAGTGTATCTGTCTTTGGTGCCCACTGGTTCCTCTGGATTTGGCATAAGGTGGTCTTCTTCTCTGATTTTCTTATCCTAACCATGAGTGCGAGAGTCTTCGTTCTACACAAAGTCACTACAAGTTATGCCGGGCAGAGTACTGAACTACCTTGGCAAGGCCCCCTAAGACAGTCCCTTAACCTGCTCAATTCAACTATACCTTCTTTACCTACGATCTGTACTCCAAGCAGCCACAGCTAAACGTTATGTGTTGTCCATCAAGAGAAAGGAAATTGTATTGCTTGTAAACCCGGGGGTGGGCATCACCACTACTGGCCAAAGTGACAAGTGCCTAGTTGATACCATCACACCTAGCCCACTGCTTACAACACCCAGCAACCCCAGGTTATGGCAGAAGGCCAATCATTTATCTTCCTCTCTCACAGGCCAGCACTTAGAAGGACCCAGTCCCTATAGTTACCAGCAGCTTCGTCCAGTTGGGTGGTCAATGACATGCAAACACGGAAGAACTCTCACAGGCAAGGGGGACAACTCTGCTATCCTTATATCTACACAGAGGATGGTTTCTGTATGGCCTCGATATCACACACAACGATCCTAGAAGAGGCAAGCACAGACCTGTAAGGTCAGTGCTTGCTTTCCCCTCATTACCTGCTCTCTGCCTGTGCTATTACACGCACAGACAGTGAGCGCGGAGGAGCCGCAGGGATCCTTACATTGTCCGGGTGGCCCGATAATCATTTGGTGTATTAGGACCTTTATTATTAAGTCTGGATTTCTGCATCCTCCTTTTACATACCGCTATCTTAAGTTACTTAGACGTTAGAAGTTTGGATAAGTCTTGTGTGAGTCATTTTCTACTTCTCTTATCCCTGAATGCCATCAGAAGACACTTGTCAGGTATTACAATAAAGCGGGGTGAGCGGAGAGAACACTTTATCCTTGCCAGCACTCTCAGCACCCAATAACTGTCACACAAGGGAAGATTTGGCTTGTGCAATCGCCACTTCACCGCACTTCGGCTCTGCTGCATTACTTATTCTTTCTTGAGGACAGTGAAGACTGGCATTCATTACTCTGAGCCATCGGGGGCTCGTGGAAAAGCATGTTCCGTTCATCAGATGACGGTCTCAGCGGGGTAAGGATGATATTGAAGCACATGACACTAAATGAGTTCCTGACACTTAATGTGATCAGGATATTGCAGTTTGCACCCATCTATGGAGACTTCTGACACCTTTTATATACAATTTCTCTGGATCAGTGGTGTAGCAATAAGGGTTATAGGGGTTGCAGCTGTGACTAGGTCCATAAATCAGGGGGTTGATAAGTCTACAGTGTACCACTAATTCTGCCTGAGCCTTATCTCTTCCGGCACTTTACCGTAACATGAACATAAGGAGATACACACACACACACCTATACAGTATATATAAGGGATTTAGTGCTCCTATTGTGCGCCCAACAATGGGTCCATCCAAATGGAGGACACAAGAGTCCTGTTCTCATTATCAGTAGGAGTCAAAGTGAAGAAGGTCTCGAGGACTATAACTGTGGATAGATAAAAAGTGTTGTTCATAGGAAAGCCCCATAAATATTCTTATCACCTATCCATAATGAGAATTACTAGAGGCGCCTCTACTGAAAACGCCTCCAGTCGCGAGAACGTACAGGGAAGAGATTTCCTAGGGACAACACTTATCACAATAATTTGCAAGAACGGGAGTCCTGTGTTCCCTGTGTAAATGGAGAGGTGGTGCACATATCAGACAGCAGCTTGGGAAACAGGACCCAAGTCATATGATCAGTGGCGGGGCCCCAGCAGTTATCACTTTGGATAGATGATATGTATATTTAAAGGTGTTTTCCTAAGAACAACCTTACCACCTATTTAAGGTGATAGCCTTTGGACACCTCACCACTGGGACCCCCACTGACTATGAGATTTGTGGTCCTGCCCTCCTCTACATTCAAATTTGTTGGCTGCGCCATTCAAACAGGGAACGCCGGATTCTTGTAAACACTGGGTGACCCAGGGATTACCACTGTAAGAAGTATTGTCCCTAGGAACGCCCATGCTCATGATTTGTAGGAGGTCCCAGCAGTGGGGTTTGTGGCGATTCCCCTATCCACAGTGATATTCACTGGAACCCCTACAATCATGGGGTCTTGTGCTTCCCCTTTGAATAGAGCTGCAGAAGTTTTCATGCCTGACCACCACCCCATTTATAAGAAGGACAGGGGTCCTCCATTCTTATGATCCATGAGGTTTCTGGTATCACAATAGATAAGATAGACCCTTTTAAGAATACTAAATTCACATGAAGGACAATGGACCCCTATTCTCAAGTCATTTGGGGCCTCCTGTGAAACTTATCATCTATCCTGTGGATTTCTGTCTGGTTGTAGAAAAACTGCTGCGATATACAGTATGATCCCATCCATTATAAGAGATGTATCGTAACCTCTGCACAATATTAAGCGCCAGGATAAGAGGCCTAGAGCCATAAAGCCATTGGATGAAGCTTTAGCAGCTGCTGCCTGATGCATTCCTAATGGCAGAGTATTCAGTATATTAACCTCCTATGGGTAAAATATCTGGAAGGAGATGCGGCTATTAAGAATATTCCGGGCATGACACAAGCTAAAGTCCTGGGCGCTCAGCGGTAGATCTGCAATGGAAGCTAGACAATGCCCAGACAGAAGAATCCATCATTCCCAGACAGCAAACCAGATCCAGAGGCTTTACTTATTCCTGATCCCATGATGGGCTTGGATACACCAGCTCTGCAGACGGTATCACAAACAACAGAATTCTGCTACTTTCCATGTTTGTAGCACTATATTGCAAGGACACCTAAAATTCACCGCCATCATCTGTATGGAAATAATGGTTTCCGTAATAAAGACAAAAATGAATTTCTCTGTTTTGACCTTGGTGATGATACAAGTCATGGGATAATGTAATAGACTATTGCTGATTTATTCGTCTTTTCAGATGCAGATTCAGCTGGCTTGGCGTGATTTATCCTCGAGTGCAGATGTAGCAGAGCTGAGTTTGTAAATACACAGATATAACAAATGGTTACTTTCTGTTATTGTGGATTGTAGCACAATTGTCACATTGGCTATTACACTGCACATAGGGATCCACACCTAGCTTGTCACACACCCTGGCATATAAACCAGCACTGTATTGTACGGTTATATCCACCCTGTTTCCTCTTTTTGCTAGTGCCAGTCCTGAAATGTGTAGCAGCTTATAGATAGGTATGAGTGTACCTGCTTAATATGCGTACCATAGGGCTATAGCAGGAAATCTATACAGTGATCCCTTAACTTACAATGGCCTCAGGATACAATATTTTCAACATACAGGGAGGGATTTATGAAGACCGACGTACAAGTACACCGGTCTTATATTAGGCCCCGCCCCTTCCCCCCGGCATGCCTCCTCCCCGCCTCATCACGCTCCCCCAAGCGCCCCCAGCCTGCCAGGGAGAATGGGCGAATCTGCACCTTCCCCCTGAAGTACGCCTTGGGCGAACGCTTTGTAAATGTCCCACAATGTTCCTTTCTGGACCATCGTAACTTGAGACCGGACTTAACATACAATACTACAGTCAGGATCTTCAACACATGTAAATAACTAGATGATCGACCAACTAGTAGCCATTTTACTGGTAAAATCCCAGTATTAGTTAAGTGCATGCAGTGGTTGGCTGTCTGGTATCTACTCTGTACAGTATAGTGCGATACTACATGTTCTGCACTGCTCTTTACCTGTGCCATGATGAGTTGCTCCATTGGGCACTGGGTGAGGGCGGCTTCATTTTATTTTTCTGGGACCCTGTGTGATCTGTACAGAACTTTGAAAACTCTTCGGTTCTCTATATAGAAAGTGTCCAGTAGCTCTTTTGACCCCAGAGTCAAGCTAGTCCTGGCTAGACCAGTGAAGGGGTAGGAGATCTAGTTAGTGTTTTAAGCCTGGCTCAAGTCAGTGAAGGAGATTTAGCCTGGTTAGTTTCTAAGCTTAGACCAGTGAAGTAGCTTCTGTAAGCTTCTTTCTGCCAATACAACTGCTGTAGCGAAAATTAGCTCTGGTTCTGCCAGTGAAACCATGCTGAAACATGCTGAAGGGGTATCCACTAAAAATATGTATTCCACCTCCGGGAGGGAGAGTATCATGAAAAGAGAAAAGAAAGAAATCTACCCTCCTGCATCTACTAGATCCCTAGGGACCTCTGACTATGTGATTTCCATGCCATGAACTTTTAACGCCTTACGTCCTGCCATAGGGAATCTTAGTGCATCCGACCGTGAGTAAGTAGTCTTTTAAGTAATCCTATTCACCATGGGGAACCAACCTGTGAAGATCCCTTACAGCAGAGCCAATCTATAACTTCAGAATAACACTCAAAGTGCTTCAAGACTTCCCTTAGGACTCTCTGGAGCGACCAAGGGGAGTGTCACCTCTTCTCATACGCTAAAAGCTAAGATTGAGTCTGTGCCTAAAGAGACTTTATATTGTATTGTCTTGTACAAAGAAAACTTCTCTGGTAAAGTTATTGTTTAGGGTTCCATTTTACTGTGTCAGTACAATCTAGTTAGACTGTACACCACCGACACTTTTACAACCAGACACCATAACTATGGAATTATAGAGTTATTCTTGTGTGTAGACTCCCATTGATAATAATGTCATGGCCACTAGGAAGGTGTTCTTGGTTAACTACAGACCTCAAGCTACTGTGACTACTAACACCTCCCAGCTTGTCATACACAACATCTGCCCTTTTTGGTTTGTGCCACTTGGCGGCAACACACAATCTTGCAAAACATATGCCCTAGCCTTGTGCCTGTCATAAGACAGGTTAGGATATGTTCACACTAAGTAAATCAGGCGGAATTCTGCAACTGAACTTTCCACCATGGAATCCCGCCTGCCTCAGGGTTCCATAGCCTTTCTATGGGAGAGCGCATGTGCTCTCCCATAGAGAAGCAGTGTCACAATGAGTCAGGCAGGATTCTGTGGCTTTCCGCCTGATTTACTCAATGTCCCCATTTGGACATTGTTTCTAGTAATTTCAGCCCACAACATACTGTCCTATAGTGCTAGGACAATACTGCCATATACAAACCAAATAGTGCCAGCCTTTATTTTATTAACAACAAAGCCTGCCTAATGCCTCCATCGTCTTCAGAAAATACTGCCATATATATCACAAATCTTACTACCTTTTAGTGTCAGGATATATATAATACCATCATTTACAATACTTTATGCTTCCATATGCATACCAAATAATACCAGCAAATAGTTCCAAGACAAAACAGCCTGCATAATGCTACCATCAGACAGTACTGCCACATACACCTCAAATAATACCATCATATAGTGCCAAGCTAATACAATCCACCTAATAGTCTACCATAGACTTGTATTGAGTTTCCATACAGGTATATGGGAATGACACAGCAGTTTCTTTCTAGACATAAACAACCCAAAAAACAAAAACTCCTCAAAAAACCCAGCTCAGCACTCTATCTCACAGCAACAGTGGAAAACTACCAGCTTCTAAGCTTCTTATGTCATAGCTTTTTTTTTTTATTAACCCCTTCAGAGTATGGTACAGGTACAGTGCAATTACAGTGAACATAGCAAAGACACATTACATATAAAACAAAGTTCAATACTACAAAACAGTACAAGTGTGCACAACAGAACAACACAGTGCAAGTTGACCATTGAAAGTACAATAAAGTGAGAAGATGGCCTTCCATTACAACAACGTCCACAAATGTCCATGATCAAAGGTGCCCGTACTCCCAAGCACTACAGCTGTTGTTTCGCCACTCTTGGCCAGGTGATCACTGTGGGATGTCAGAGGTGGGCGGTGTTACAACTTGCCTGGCAACAGAAGAGACTGAGATCATGTGACCTTTGTCTCAGAAGGGAGGGGGAGGAGAGATGAGCCGAGACAGAGTGGACCAGGAAGTGAGGATTTTCAGCAGCTTCAGGGAGTCAGGATGTGCTGCAGACAAATTCATGTAATGGAAACCTATTACAAACAAACTTAGATTATAGGTAGGGATTGAACAGGGTTAAATCTTTCCTATCCGGAGTTCCCCTTAAATGCTCAGTTTTTTGTATGTAAATGTGGAACATTCCTAAGCTTTGTGCTCGGACTGGAAACCATATGGAGACTGTTGGATTTTTACAAGAAACCCAGTAAATATTAATTAGCAAGAGGAAAGATACCAGGGGAGGATTTCAGCTTTCAAGCAGATTTTTGTTGCACATAGTCATTAGAGATGCAAAACCTCAGCCCGCTTGCACATGAGGATGGGGGGCGGCAGGTGGGGGGATGTGAGCCGGCTGCTGTAACTTGTGCTTAATGAACATTTTATAGGAGGTAAAGAGGACATGGGCGCAGAGGAGCACATTTACTCTGACACAATCCCTGCCTCTCTTAAAGAGCCCAAATCCCTGTATTGTCCTCCGGCACTAATTTGTTTCAGGGGAAAACTGTAGCTTTCAAACAGATTGCCACCAAGCTTTCTCAGATGCCTGAATGGAGCACTTACAGAGGTGCAGCTATAAGTAGCAGGTGCACCTGTACTCGGGTGCCTAAGGGGGACACTGGTATCATTAGTGGCAAATTGTAGGTTGTACCCTGTTACCAATGGTGCATTAGGGGCCATCGCTGTAATTTACCTTTTAGGGGTCTGGAAATGCTGACTGACATATAAAAAGTTGCCCAGCTTTCCTGGAATCTAGAATTTTATAGAGCTTCCACCTCCCTGTTGCCAGTCCTGGCCTGGAGCTGAAGGTTCAGAAACGGTAATGCTAATCTTGCCCTGGCCATAGCTAAAATTAGTAGAGCCCATCTATATAAGAAAGATTTAAAAATTAACCCTTGTAGGTGAAAAGCATAGGTGGATTCCAAATTGACTGGACGTGGTTATTACACTTATCTCCTCTGCTTTTGTTAGTGCAGCCTCTTGTTCTACTTCTCGAAAATTTGCCCCTGTCAGTGCTGCTGCACAGACCTTCATAAACTGCTGAGCATTGGAGCTGAATTTTATCAGGTCTAGCTTAAAGAGGACCTGTCATCCCCGGTGCCGGGGTGACAGGCTCCCAACCCCCCGCTAGAGCCCCTTATACTTACTTGATCGCGCCACTGAGATGAGTCCGACGCTCATAAAGAATGAATGGAGTGTCGGACTCACCAGTCATTCTCTATGAGTGTCGGACTCACCTCAGCGGTGCTCACGCCAGGCTTCCCGTGGGGATATCACAAGGGCTTCCCGCGATCAAGTAAGTATGAGGGGCTCTGGTGGGGGGTCAGGAGCCTGTCACCCCGGCACCGGAGGTGAGAGGTCCCCTTTCAGCAGTCAACCTTAAAGTGGTGGGAGGCCTTTGATTTATAGACCTGGTCACAGCTGCAACCTCTATAGCTATGGTATGCCATGGGAAAGTGCAGATTAATCTTATGGCGGAGAAGGGTCCTGGCAGGGCCGTATCTGGACCCTTCCATCTCAATATTTGTAGACATCAACAAATTTTCCTTAGTTTCGTAGTAAAAGCGTTAGGGTATATGCACACTACGGAAATTACAAGGATAACTTGCTGTGTATTCCACCGCTCATCCCCGCCCACTTCACTCACCGCTGGTCCCATAAACTCCATTCTATGGTCAAGCGGATTCCACTGTCCACCCAAAGAATGGACATGTCAATTCTTTGGGCAGATGGCGGAAACCGCCTGACCATAGAATGGAGCCTATGGGACCGGCGGAACTTCAAGCAACATATCCGCCAGCAACTTATTCTCGTGATTTCCGTAGTGTGCACATACCCTTATTGTGTAACTATTAGGATTTGTTATTCAGGAGCTGGAAACATGGCTTTCAGGATTTCAGGAATTGGAGTAAAAACACGGCTGACTACATATATTTGGAATTTTTTTATTTGGGTCCTGCGGGATTTCTTAACAACCGTGTAGAGCACTATAGAATCCTACATGGCTGAGATACGCTTGGGACGGATGTATCTGCTTAGATTAGACTATAAGACCACACATATCCGGCACGCAGCCCGAGATAAGAGGCTTCAAAGAACCAGCCAGCATCTTCTTCCAGGCATGTGGTTTATTTAAGCTTCTTCTGCAGCCGATAATCTGGGGACCACACAGGGTCCTCAGCTTTGGATCATCGAGAAGTCTCTCTCTTTGATGTCATAAGACGCCAACAAAGACATTACCAGACTCACCATTACCATAGCTCATCTCAACGATCCTTTGTGGGCCAGCTAATATTTGAAGCAATGCTTTCCAGATTTCAGTATACTGAAGCTCTGACGACCCAACACACTATTGGTCCATGGACCCCTCAAGCAGCAGGGACTAATTAAGATACATCCTTTACAGCAAAATTCCCCAACCTGTGGTTTTCCAACTGCTGCAAAACCACAACTATCAGCATCCCCTCACAGCTGAAGGCAGTCAGGGCATGTTGGGAGTTGTGGTTTTGCAACCGTTGGTCAATTGGTGCTACTTACCACTTTCTTCAACTCATCCAAACATTGTTGGGGAAAACTTATGGCAGCTCTGGGTTGTCCAGTACTTGGGGGCAGTATATGACAGTACAGAGGTATTGTGAAACACTGTAAAGAGGCATTAGCCTCAGCCACAGGTGTTTCCCCTAGAGCGCCTTTAGCAACAGGTGTGCCTCCTAGAGTGCCTTTGGTCACAGGTATGGCCCCTAGAGTGCCTTTGGCCACAGGTATGCCCCCTAGAGCGCCTTTGGCCAAACGTATGCACCCTAGAGTGCCTTTGGCCATAGGTGGGCCCCCTGAATATGCCTTTGGCCATAGGTGTGCCCCCTGAATTCCTTTGGCCATAGGTGTACTCCCCCATGAGTGCCTTTGGCCACAGGTGTGCCCCCTAGAGAGCCTTTAGCCACAGAAGCCCACTACAAATTCAGTATAAACCTATGATCTCTTCTGCACATTTATAAGGTGACTTTGTATCCCTGCATTGCTTTGACCTAGAATAGTATAATGCCACAGGGCACAAGCATCACATGGGCATACATGTAGTTCACCCACATAAGTGACAGCTGGCATCCTGATCTATCTCTTTCAATACAGCTGATACTGGCATTTTGCTGCTCTACTATCACACTACTCCTCCCCCAGTAGTAAAATGTCCTCTCCAAGACCCTCACAAGATGCCAATGTGCCCAGCATGACCCTGCCCGCTGCGGCTGCTCTATCCCTTGTCTGATACGGAACCCTCCACTGAGTTAATCAGGTCTGTCGGCGTTTAATCATGATGTAAATCTGTGTCTTTGATCGCAGATTTAGGAAACAGAAAGTAATTAACACAGATCTGTCTATTAGATACGGGATCCCTGGGCTCAGCCCAATTACAGATCGCAACGTGAAGCTTAGAGATAAGCGCTGGATGAGTTACAGCTTAGTGACTCCAACTCCCACCATCTTATTGTCTGGTTGAGGGATTAACAGTTATGGTGACAAAGTTTTCTGAACTGGTGTCAGGTCTTATGTCGAGGTCACATCCAGAATAATACTATGTAGGAATGGCATATATGGGCATTTTATATTAATGGGGGCACATTCATAATACCCAAACCACAACCTGGTAAAATACTCGGCCTTAGTGGTGAGTAGACGATTCCGCTTATACACAAAATACCTATTTGTCACATCCCCACATGTTTGACTTTCACAGACTATAACTCCCAGCATAGGTACACCCTCTTTATTATTGCATACACAGGGTATTTTTGATCATTTGTGAACCATCCTATAAGAAATAGAAGGGATTCTTCCAAACTCAACTCCAAAAGGGGTTGTCTTGTGTTGGACCATTAGAGTCTGGGGCCACCAGAAAGTTGTCTGATATTTTGAGTATACGATCTTATTATGTCTGTGCCTTAAGTGGTATTCCCAATAGTTTAAAGGGGTTTTCCAGCACTACAAAAACATGGCCACTTTTTTCCAGACACAGCCCCACTCTTGTTTCCAGCTTGGGCGGGGTTTTGCTGCTCAGTTCCATTGAAATGAATGGAGCTTAAAGGGGTTGTCCAGGGAAAAAAATTTTTTTAAATCAACTGGTGTCAGAAAGTTATATAGATTTGTAATTTACTTCTATTTAAAAATCTCAAGTCTTCCCATACTTATCAGCTTCTATATATCCTGCAGGAAGTGTTGTTTATTTACATTCTGACTGAGTGCTCTCTGCTGACATCTCTGGAACTGTCCTGAGCAGGAGAGGTTTTCTGTTGGGATTTACTACTAATCTGTGCAGTTCCTGACTCGGCCAGAGATGTCAGAGAGCACTGTTTCTAAATGTAAATAAAACAACACTTCCTGCAGGACATACAACAGTTTATAAGTATGGGAAGACTTGAGATTATTAAATAGAAGTAAATTACAAATGTATATAACTTTCTGACACCAATTGATTTGAAAGAAATTTTTTTTCGCTGGACAACCCTTTTAAAGGGGTACTCCGGTGGGGGGCTATTTTGGGATCTGGCCGGGAAGGAGGTGGCTGAGGGAAACAACGTCCACTTAACTCCCCAATTCCAACGGCAGGTCCCGTATTACGGCGCTCCGGTCCCCGGTGTCCGGTTGCTTTCTGGTGTCTGACGCGGGCTCGAGACGTGACGTCTCAAACTAGCTCAGCCAGTCAGTGACAGAGGCGGGATCTGAGCAGACGTGATCAAGTACCTGATCACTGTCGACCATAGCCAGCGCCATCTTGTGTCAGTGACGTCTTCATAGCAGGCTGGCCCAACTGTGAGATGTCAGCAGATGACTGACAGCTTGCTCAGCTCCAGTTGGCTGAGCAAGCTGTCAGTCATTTGACATTGCTGGCGGAAGAAGGAGGAACTGCCGGGGAGACTGCCGATGAGGGCTCCAGAGAAATGTGAACGGAGACCGACCAGTGAGTATAGAAATGGCTTTTTTTTTCTATTATTCCTACTGGAGTTGTCCTTTAAAGGGAACCTGTAACAGGCTCCCAACCCCCCGCTACAGCCCCCTATACTCACCTAATCCCGCCGGGTCCCACTTCTGGATCCGGTCGGGTCACGGAGATCTCAGCCGCTGTAGCCCGGCGCGCGCGCTGAGAGATGAGTCCAACGCTCATAGAGAATGACGGAGCGCTGGACTCTCCTGTCATTCTCTATGAGCGTTGGACTCATCTCTCAGCACGCGCGCCGGGCTGAAGCGGCTGAGATCTCCGTGACCCGACCAGATCCAGAGGCGGGATAAGGTGAGTATAGGGGGCTGTAGCGGGGGGTCGGGAGCCTGTCACCCCGGCATGGGGGGTGACAGGTTCCCTTTAAGCTTAGTGTTGGGTCTGTGGGGGTGGAGCATGACACAGGGATTCTCTTATTGGATTCTTGCATCTTTGTGCTTAGGGCAGGGGTGAAACATGACACAAGGTATCAATCTTGCCCAGCATGATAGGATTTGTAGTTTTGCAGAAGCTGGGAAACCATAGGTCAGAGAGCAGTCTTATAAAATGCACAGAATTGTCTGACTCTGATGCAAAAAAATTTGTTACGTTCTACAAATTTTTTATAGCAAAATCGAATGTCCTTGTTACCAACTCCTACATCTTTGAATAAAATATAAATATGTATGTATAACTATTTCTATCCCTAGTTCCTTATATATATATATATATATATATATACTTAAAGTGATAATTTTTTAGTGTTTTCTTGTTTGTGATGACATAAATTATAAGTCTTTCCCTATGATCCACTCGGTTTTATTACAGTGTGTTAAGTATCTCAATGCACAGTCTGTTACCAATCTCTCATCCTAAACGGAACCTGTCAGCACACTGCTGAGAATTAAAGGGGTTATCCTGGATTAGAAAAACATGACTGCTTTCCCCCAGAAACAGCATTCTTGTTCCCAGTTTGGGTGTGGGTTTTGCAGCTCAGTTCCATCAAAGTAAATGGAACTAAATTGTAATACCGCACACAACCTGAGGACAAAAAAAAAATCCTGGATAACTCCTTTAAACCAGCCACTATAATGCTGGTAAATACCCGAGCAGATCCGTCACTTGCTTTGTTTTACTAAGAGATGGAAAAAGAAATATAAAAACACCAAATGTTGTTCCCCAATAGAGCAACAGCAGCAGCTAATTCACACCGGATTGTTGATTTGTGGATTAAAAAAAACAACAAACAAAGCAAAACTTTGAGGAAAGGAGGAAGATTTGCATGTGCTATAAGCGGCACAAAAATTGGGGCATAACATAAAGTAAGACAAGTAATACCACAATCAAGTAGAGAAACAATTCATCTTTACTATACAGGCAAAGAAACAACAACTAGGGGATTACTCAGAGCACTATTATAAAAAGTCTGGCCACAATAGTTACACACCAGTATGCGATTTGATACTACATAGGTAAAATCGGTGAACGACTGTTTACACGGAACGATCTGCGAATTGTTTGCGAACGACGATTTAAGAACATGTTCAGGCTGGGTTCACACTATGTATATTTCAGTCAGTATTGTGTTTCTCATATTGCATCCAAAACCAGGAGTGGATTAAAAACACAGAAAGGATCTAGTCACACAATGTTGAAATTGAGTGGATGTCCGCCATATAACAGTAAATAACTGCCATTATTTCAATATAACAGCCGTTGTTTTAAAATAACAGCAAATATTTGCCATTATATGGCGGCCATCCACTCAATTTCAACATTGTGTGACTAGATCCTTTCTGTGTTTTTAATCCACTCCTGGTTTTGGATGCAATATGAGAAACACAATACTGACTGAAATATACGTAGTGTGAACCCAGCCACAAAGATCAAAATGAACGTTCGATCGTTAGCTGCATTTACGATTATCGTTCAAATTCGATCGTTATCGTGCAAATTCGCAGGATAATCGTTCTGTGTAAAGGCAGCATTAGATTACTCTGGCTCTATCTGCTGGCTACACACAATAATGCATATAGAGTAATCGAAGTGCTTCATGCATTTCTGTGACTACTTATAGCCTTTACACCAGAGATGGGGAACCTTTGCCCCCCAGCTGTTGCAAAACTACATTTCCCATCATGCCTGGACAGCCAAAGCTAAAGCCTCAGCTTTCCAGGCATGATGGGAATTGTTGTTTTGCAACAGCTCGAGGGACGAAGGTTTCCCATCCCTGCTTTACACCAACATCACAAAAAGCAGAAAAAGCAAAATAAGCACTAAAAAGCCAGGAAAAAAAACAAAAGGTAAAGAGAGACCAGAATGTTTGTTTCTTTTTTTTTGCAAAAAATAGAATATTTAAGGAAAACACATTATTGATTTGCATAATATGTATTTTGGCACCAAAACAAAGGATGTCCAAAAGGCAGTTATAAAATTGTGGCATAGCCTAGCCCTATTACACCAAAAGATGTCTGACAGATTTTTTCAGCAAAAGCCAGGAATGGACTATAAACAGAGAACAGGTCATAAAGAAAAGACTGAAATTTCTCCTCTTTTTAAATCCGTTCCTGGCTTTGGCTGAAAAAATCTGTAAGATAATCTGTCAGACATCTTTTGGTGTAATAGGACCTTAAGTCTTAAAAATTTTTTTTTTTTTTAGAGAAGTTGTGGTCACTTGTCCTTTAGTTTTAGTCATGCACTGCTGGCATCCCATGATCCATGGCTGAAAAAAGGGTCAATCAAAGCCATATATTTTAAAGTTAAAGCTTATATGAGGGCTCTGAGGGTAATTTAAATATAAAAATATAAATGATCCAAGTGTCCATTCCATTGGACTCAGCTGCCATCTTGTCCTCATTGGCAGCCATTATCAATCCTACCCACAAAGGCACAAAGTAGAAGCAATGTTAGCCACTGGCCACATAGACCCATCAGGTTCTGAACACATAGACAGTGAGGCCATGTGCAGACGCTGTAAGAGACCGGCCGTTCCGTGACCCGGCCAGGTCATGGAACGGACAGTCTCTGAGAAAATCATCCCGGCCGGTACTGCAGTACCGGCTGGATGATCTTAAGCCCCGCAGAGTTCTGAAGCGGGCATATCCATGCGCGCCCGCATCAGTAGTCCCCACAGCACACAATAGGGCATAGGGCCAGAGCCGCTCGCTCTATTGCGTGAACTGACAGGGTTTTCTCTAGCCGCTATTCACTGGATAGAGGCTACAGAAAACTGACATGTCAGTTCTCTATGTCGCCTCGAGGGATCCCGGCCGGAGTGTATACTATGTGTATACACTCCGGCCGGGATCCCATAGAGCACAAGGCAACGTATCTTTTCGTGAAAAGTCCGGCTGTTGTTGCCGATTGCAACAACGGTCATACTTTTACGAAAAGATACCTTGTGTGAACATAGCCTGAGACTGTAAGTGTCCTATCAGATGAAGCGATTCTTAACGATTAGCTATTAACGATAAATGATCGCAAAACAAGATTGTTAATCGTTCACCATATTACACAGAACGATGATTGGTAGCCACAATCGTTACTATGATCGTTTACTCCATCTGATCCCAGCAAATGAAGGAGCGATTTGGAATTACACTGAACAATTAGTGAACAAATGCGGAATTACAGCGAAAGACTAACAATCATTTTAAGGTCAGATTGAAATGAACCTTCAATGACACAATTTTTCAATTATTAATTACACCACAACAAAGCTAAAGTTTAAATATCACAATTTTATTACAATAAAAATTTACATAAAAAATCTTTTTAAGTGCCAACGGAATCCAGTAATAAATGACAGCCAAGACACTTCGGTCTTACAAAATGTTGGAATGTATCACTATATTGTGTAAACATCAGAAAAAAATAATCAATAAATGTAACCATGCAGTGTGTCCACATAGCCTCGCAGGATTACTAAATGCACTATCCAACTAATCCCACAATAACATGGAATGAATATACAAGATGCTTACCCATCGCGTGTCTGGCGCCAATAACCCCGACGCACGTTTCGCGTACAGGTCGCTTTATCAAGGGGCGTCCCTTGATAAAGCGACCTGTACGCGAAACGTGCGTCGGGGTTATTGGCGCCAGACACGCGATGGGTAAGCATCTTGTATATTCATTCCATGTTATTGTGGGATTAGTTGGATAGTGCATTTAGTAATCCTGCGAGGCTATGTGGACACACTGCATGGTTACATTTATTGATTATTTTTTTCTGATGTTTACACAATATAGTGATACATTCCAACATTTTGTAAGACCGAAGTGTCTTGGCTGTCATTTATTACTGGATTCCGTTGGCACTTAAAAAGATTTTTTATGTAAATTTTTATTGTAATAAAATTGTGATATTTAAACTTTAGCTTTGTTGTGGTGTAATTGTTATCTGATATAAAGCTAATTAATTACTTGAATTGGACCGGTTACACTATGGTAAATTAACTCTGCAAAGCGGAGACCAGTGTTCATTTATTGTTGTAAGGTCCATTGGAACTATTGTATATAAAAAAATTTTCAATTATTGCCTGCAATAACACGGAATGATTATTGTTTAAATTCAAATGATAATGATTATCTGCACGATAATCGCCCCTTGTAATAGAGCCCTAAGACTTCCTGTAATTCCCAAATGTTTACTATATGTCCGCATTATGAGGATAAGCACCGGCAGCTTCACACCCCTATCTAAATACATGAGCGCCTATCAGAAATAATTATGCATGTGATGTACAGTACTTTTCAAGTCTTCAACACATAACTGATCTACTGAAAGGGATCTGCCAGATATGTGAATGGCACATCAAAGCCTCAGGGACAGCATATCAAAAAGGCATGGAAAATTCCCATATGCGATTGTCCCATCCATCACATATCCTCCCGGTTCGTATTGCACATACAATGTAGGAGGCCAGGACTGTTCTGTAGCAATCCAAACGTTTACAATTCCCAACAGGATAGTTTAAAGAGGCAGCTAAGTAAGCATTTGCCTACGGCTTGTCTATAGCAGCTGCAATGCTATACAAAGCCAGGTGAGTGGCTGTTTTTGTTTTCTAACCCATGACAACCCATTAATGGCTTTCTACTGTACCTGTTGTCTTACAGCATTGTCTATACTTCACTGCCTTCTCCACCTGAAACAACCAGTGGAGTATGACTATCTATGCTACATGTCAAAAACAAAAACATAATGAGCCCTCGCTCCGCAAAGCCATCACAGCTGGAGAGAGGAGATTACTGCAAGCTTATGCATAAAGATACAACCTTTTGAATATATAGATTTATTTATGCATACTGCTATTTATAGACGGGTCGCTGACGATCCACAACTCTATTTCCATGTGAATGCTCTGCCATTATAAGGATGGGGATCTGCGGATATTGAGGCTTCTGGTGGCAAACGTAAACAGTACCCACTAAAACGCAAAGATATGGGACACAAAAACTGTAATTTATTGGATACAATCAGCAGCACCCACTGATTACTAGAATAAATACTATTCTTGAAAAGGGGGGTATACAAAAAAGACACCATATGGGGCCCCTGGATAGACCTTCTAGATCTGCCTCCCTCTCGCTTTCAACATAAACCAATGGAGGCCTTCCTTTTACTGGCCAACCAAAATAGAATAGACACACAAAGGTTTGAGGACTTTTAGGCTATTTAGCCACGTACAGTAATAGTTAATACGCTGCATGGTGGTCCGCTTGGATAATAGCCAGCTGCTCTTTACCTTTCTGACCCAACATAGTATTATGTGTCAGACTTAAATCTGTCATATACATAATCCTCAGATTATTCTGTGTATATCAGACACGTCTTGTGAGGAACAGGTCGGGGACACACGGAATACACAGACTAGGTGAAGCCCTGACACTGCTCCCATTAACTGTCCCTGCCTTTTGGAGAACCCAACTCCTTAACAGGCCGGCCCCAACCTGAAGACACAAGACACAGTCAAGATAATGAAATACACAATAATAGACTGGTCAGCAAGCCAGGCCAATAGCTATCCGGCAATAAAGTACTAAGTCAGTGGTTAGAGGGATAGTCAGGAGAATGAGAGCCAAGGTCTAGTAATAAGGTATCAGACAAAGTGAATAGCAAGAGATAGCTAGCTTATGGTGCGTTTACACAGAGAGATTTAACTGACCAATTTTGGAAGCCAAAGCCAGGAATGGATTTGAAAAGAGGAGAAATCACAATCTTTCCTATATGGCCTGTTCTCTGTTAATGGTCTGTTCCTGGTTTTGGCTTCAAAAATCTGTCAGATAAATCTGTCTGTGTAAATGCACCATTATGCTAAGTTTACACGAGGCGATTATTGGCCCGATCGTACGATTAACGATTTCGAAGTAACGATTTTTTTTTTTAGAACGATCAGCGTTTAGACAGTTTGATATATCGTACGGAAAAATCGTTTTGCAATCGTGCGCCCGCAGCCCGGCAGGCCCGCAGCCCGCCCCCCCGCTCAACCGCAGCCCCCTGCGCCGCCCCGATCGCCACCCCCGCCGCTCCGATCACCACCCCCGCCGCCGCCCAGATCGCCACCCCTGCCGCTCCGATCGCCACCCCCGCCGCCGGGGCGGGCAAGGGGCTGCGGATAAGCAGGTGGGCCGGGCTGCGATCGGGGCGGCGGGGCTGCGGGCGGCGATCGGGGCGGCTGGGGTGGCGATTGGAGCGGCGGCGGGGGAGGCGATCGGGGCGGCGGGGGTGTCGATCAGAGTGGCGGCGGGGGTGGCGATCGAGGGCGCAGGGGGCTGCGGATCAGCGGGGGGCCGGGCGGCGGGCGGGGCTGCGGGTGGCCAGACTATCGCGCGACGACTGTTTACACGGAAACTTGAATTTTTAGCGATCGGCGAACGACGATTTATGAACATGTTAAAAGATCAAAATGAACGATTTTTCGATTATTCGCAGCGTTTACACGTACGGTTATCGTTCGAATTCGATCGTTATCGCGAAAATTCGCCCGATAATCGTTTCGTGTAAAAGTAGCATTAGTCACTGCCAATGACGGCTATAACAGGCAACTAGAACATGGTAGGGATAGTTACATAGGCAATGAAGTCCTGTTCCAGGAACAAGATTGGAGCAATGACTCCAGCCCCTCCTCCGGAACCAAATCTGACTGGCAGGAAAAACCTGTGCAAGGTGGTTAAAGGGGTTATCCAGCACTACAAAAACATGGCCACTTTTCCCCCTACTGTCTCCAGTTCAGGTGCTGTTTGCAATTAAGGTCCATTTACTTCAATGGAAGTGAGTTTCAAAACCACACACAATCTAGAGACAACAGTAGGGAGAAAGTGGCCATGTTTTTGTATCGCAGGATAACCCCTTTAAGCTCCATTTACTTTAATGGAACTGAGTTTCAAAACCCCACCCAAACTGGAGACAACAGTGGCCATGTTTTTGTAGTGCTGGATAACCCCTTTAAAGGGGTTATCCAGTGCTACAATAACATGGCCACTTTCTGTCAGAGACAACACGACTCTTGTCTCCAGTTCAGGTGCGATTTGCAATTAAGCTTCATTTACTTCAATGGAACTGAGCATTAAAACCCTGCCCAAGCTGGCGACAAGAGCAGTGCTGTCTCTGGAAGAAAGTGGCCATGTTTTTGTAGCGCTGGGTAACCCCTTTAATGGCTCCGGACGAGCAATGCAGCTGCCGCCAGCTCCTGATGCATCTACACCCATTCCCTAAATGGTCTAACTCTTTTGTATTGCTTTGTGTTTTATGTCTACTGTAGACTACACTGTTGTGTGTGGACACCATAAACTGGTGGTCCACTACCCTCTGCCAGCCATAAAGATTTGTTTTCCTCCTTTTTTTATTTCCCTATTTACATATTTACGAAATACACAGACTAGGTGAAGCCTGATACTGTAGTAGGTCTCTTTGTGCCTTTGGTGCATTGTGGGAGACCGTGGGTTTGAGTGCATAGGCTTCTAGCAACTTTGCTCTATTCGGATCAGTTCCTTTACTTTTTATGGAGACTGTCCTGCACTGTGTTCCTTCTGGTTCTCGGCGTGGGTTGAGATGATCTCTGACTTGTCCTCTCTAGTAGCGATTTAACACTGCATAGTGTTTGGTAGTATTGCTTGAGGGAAACTGCGTTTGGGTCTAGCGTGTCCATGTGCTCTGCTCAACGTCTGGATCACAACTCCCTGATACTTCCTCCACCCATGTCCTTCTTACAGCGCATGTAAGGTGTGCTGTGGGTGGGTGAGGAGTGCATGTGAAAGATGTTAAGAGAAAGGTGATAGCAAAGAAGAAGAAAGAGCTCTCATTGGTGTACAGATCCATGTGAAACACACAAAAAACAAAACAAAACAATAACCCTTTAACTTCTACAGCCATGCAATATCTAGGCACATATACTTGCGATAACGACATCTAGTGGTAATACTTTGGTACTGCTACATTACCACTTACACATATGAGTAAAGACTTTTGCAAAGGGTGGAACCAATAGCAAACCCGTGGTGGGACATCACATACCAAGCCGTGAATAACAGGATCTGCTTAATGCATAGACCATAATTTAGCATCACATATGTAGATCTGATGAGCGGGTATACCTATTGTGATCTCTATTAGTCTATCAGAGAATGGGAGCAGTTACCAGATGACAGCTGTTCTTACACTAACAATACATGAAAGCTTTACCTAAAGGCCATATTACACGGAATGATTATCGGCCGTATTCGGCCGTTACGGATGATAATCGTCCTGTGTAATAGAAGGCAGCGATCATCCGTCATGAACGATGTCAGCTGATTGTTGCTGTTGTTTGTCTTTCAACATGTTAAAAAAATTTGTCAGACAATCTGTTGGTGTAATAGGGCCCTAAGTCTTGAGTCTAGTCCATGCTGAGAAGGCAAATCAACTCCTAAAGGTCCTGTTAGTACAAGTTTTTTATATGATTCATACAAAGACAAAAAGATTAGTTTATGTAGCACATTCATTTTATGTGTAGTTTTTTCCATTTCCAAACAAAATCCCTACTTATGATGGATGAGTAACCGCAACCCCCACAACTGGGCTCATAAAGGAGACAGGAGAGGAAGTGTACAACATGATAGACTTTCCATGTGGCCAACATCATCCATGGTCTACACTCCTCCATGTACAGACAGCGATATATACACCTCACAGGTCTCCTCCATGTACAGACAGCGATATATACACCTCACAGGTCTCCTCCATGTACAGAGATATATACACCTCACAGGTCTCTTCCTCCATGTACAGAGATATATACACCTCACAGGTCTCCTCCATGTACAGAGATATATACACCTCACAGGTCTCCTCCATGTACAGAGATATATACACCTCACAGGTCTCCTCCATGTACAGAGATATATATACCTCACAGGTCTCCTCCTCCATGTACAGAGATATATACACCTCACAGGTCTCCTCCTCCATGTACAGAGATATATACACCTCACAGGTCTCCTCCTCCATATAGAGAGATATATACACCTCACAGGTCTCCTCCTCCATGTACAGAGATATATACACCTCACAGGTCTCCTCCTCCATGTACAGAGATATATACACCTCACAGGTCTCCTCCTCTATGTACAGAGATATATACACCTCACAGGTCTCCTCCTCCATGTACAGAAATATATACACCTCACAGGTCTTCTCCATATACAGAGATATATACACCTCACAGGTCTCCTCCTCCATGTACAGAGATATATACACCTCATCGGTATCCTCCTACATGTACAGAGATATATATATACCTCACAGGTCTCCTCCTCCATGTACAGAGATATATACACCTCACAGGTCTCCTCCTCCATGTACAGAGATATATATACACCTCACAGGTCTCCTCCTCCATGTACAGAGATATATACACCTCACAGGTCTCCTCCTCCATATAGAGAGATATATACACCTCACAGGTCTCCTCCTCCATGTACAGAGATATATACACCTCACAGGTCTCCTCCTCCATGTACAGAGATATATACACCTCACAGGTCTCCTCCTCTATGTACAGAGATATATACACCTCACAGGTCTCCTCCTCCATGTACAGAAATATATACACCTCACAGGTCTTCTCCATATACAGAGATATATACCCTAACAGGTCTCCTCCTCCATGTACAGAGATATATACACCTCATCGGTATCCTCCTACATGTACAGAGATATATATATACCTCACAGGTCTCCTCCTCCATGTACAGAGATATATACACCTCACAGGTCTCCTCCTCCATGTACAGAGATATATACACCTCACAGGTCTCTCCATATACAGAGATATATACACCTCACAGGTCTCCTCCATGTACAGAGATATATACACCTCACAGGTCTCCTCCTCCATATACAGAGATATATACACCTCACAGGTCTCCTCCTCCATGTACAGAGATATATACACCTCACAGGTCTCTTCCTCCATGTACAGAGGTATATATACACCTCACAGGTCTCCTCCTCCATGTACAGAGATATACACCTCACAGGTCTCCTCCTCCATGTACAGAGATATATACACCTCATGTGTCACCTCCATGTACAAGGAACGTGGTAAATAAACTAGTAGTCATTATTTTATTAGCTTTGTATTAGTCATTCTTACACTTCCTGCCTATCGATGTACAGTACTATTAACCCCTTGTAGGGTGGATGTGTGGGATTTGGACCCTGACTCTTCGTCAGATGTAGTAATAGCTGACATGGTAACGTATTGACACGCTGACACTGTGATGTGTTGCCATGGGAAAAGAAAAACTAGTTATATAATCAGAAATATGAAGTGTCAAGAAATGATCTAAAGGAGAAGAGAGGATACTGAGGGAGACAGACAATGGTGCCGCTCAATGCATCTCATCTGTCTTTTGCCTATCTCATATCTATCTGTCTGCTTGTCGATCATCTATCTATCTATCTATCTCATATCTATCTATCTATTAAACAAGAAGTTATACAGCACTCTCAATGGCAATGAAAAAGCAAACACTGGTTTATTCCATATCATGAAAACTTTAAATCTTATCTATCAGCAGGTTAGAAGCATGTTGTCATGTCCCTATACTCAGGCTCGGACTGGCCCACAGAGGAGCAGGGGAATCCCCCAGTGGGCCCTACCCATTGGTGGGCCCCTGAGCAGAAGGTCTGCATCCCTGTTTAGCAGCTTCAGGATGACATATAATCCCCTAGTTAGTTCCATGGGACTTCACCTTTCGAGAAACTTAAGTGGACGGCTGTGCTGTTTGCATAGAGCAGGGATGGGGAAACTTCGACTCTCCAGGAGTTGCAAAACTACAACTCCCATCATACCTGGACAGCTCCTATACACTAGAATAGGGATGGGGATCCTTCGGCCTTCCAGCTGCTGCAAAACTGCAACTCCCATCATGCCTGGACAGCTCCTACACACTAGAACAGGGATGGGGAACCTTCAGCCTTCCAGCTGTTGCAAAACTACAACTCCCATCATGCCTGGACAGCCTTCAGCTGTCCAGGCATTATGGGAATTGTAGTTTTGCAACAGCTGAAAGGCCGAAGGTTCCCAATCCCTGGCATAGAGTGTCTGACCAGCTACTAAGAGTGAGCAAGCATTGCCGGTCATATACACAGCACTGTGCAAAGACGTTATAGTAAAGTAAAAAGTTTGGCACTGGGTATATCTGGTGTATGTAGGGTGGGCCCCTAGAATAAAATATTCCCTGATGGGCCCAAGGTACCCCAGTCCGACACTGCCTATACTGCACGGGGCACTGAGGATAAATGTCATTTTCTTACCTTGATCCTCAGCATCATTTCTTGGAGTATTTGTAGGTTATTTCATATGTCAACAAAGCGTTCTGGTGCACTGGGGGTGGGGTATCACCCTCAGGGCACCAATTCTGCTTTCCCATCCCTCCTAACTAAAAGCAGAGCCTCACCCAAATATTCATCAGGGAGGGCCGACTGGCCAGGGGTGGATCAGTGCACTATGGATAGCCCCACCCACCACTCACAGCTGATTCGGCCATCAATCTATGGTGTATGAGCCCCTCCGATCAACCACTGACAGATGATATCAGTGGTGAAAGAGGTTGGCCGTGATGGAAAATCACAGCTGACCCTTTGTTAAGAAAGAGACAAGCTGCAGCGAGAATGTTCTCTCTGAGGTTTATCCCTCCCCAACCCATAAAGAACATAGGAACGTTCAGTCATACCAAACATTTTTGTGTATGGGGAGGATTGGCAGCCGGAAAGTGACGTAACTGGCAGTCGATCGGTCGGACTTCAGTTATTGAAAGTGTATGGGAACCTAAAGGCTCCACATAAAGAGCTAAAACATTGCATCCTGTTAAGATTTTGTGATGTGGAATAAACAACCATTTGCCGTTATCATCATCATTGGGAGGGCTGCAGAATTTCTTGTTTGCTATAGAAAAAGGGGATCTACATCTGGTCTTGTGCTGGCACCTACTCACTTGCTGTGCACCGCTGTTATGGCTATCTAATCTCTATCTCTTTCTCTCTGTAATAGAGAGCATATATAACAGTTAAGAGTCTCAATATAAACTGTTAAAATCATTGTGCAATGCAGGATCCCAATATTAGAGATATGTCAGGGTGCAATAGTTCTAAAGTTCAAAAATATAACATCCTGCTTTATGCAGATAGCGTAACCAGCCGGTTACCGGACCAGGAATAGAAGCCCCGTGCAAAAAGCCCCCTTGAAAAAGGCCTTTATTTTACTTGTGAAGGCCGAAACGCGTTGTAATTAAAGTATTTGTTCTACTATATCCAGTGCGGTTGGTATATACCGTTAGTTAGTATACGGAGCTGACATATACCACCACATATATGCCACAATACTCCTGCGCTGGCCCAAGTTGCACGGGGCTTCTATTCCTGGTCCGGTAACCGGCTGGTTACGCTATCTGCATACCTTCTTCCCACCTTGGTGGTGATGCCCCGGAACAGCTGCGGAGTACAATCATTTATGCCTTCAATAGAGTTGTGCCTAACTTTGCACAACTCCCCCAGGTGAGTGGCCCCTTGTAGTCATCTACCACCATACATCTGGCCTCCACCTACTACACAAGGAAGCGCCCCCCCCCCTCTCTCCTTTCTTTCATCCTGCTTTATGGTCACCATGAAATGGTTTTCCTATTTCAAAGTATGTCTGCACACTCTTAATCGTATACAGGACACTTGTGACATGAAACAGATGCTGGCTGTCATCTCACTAAGAGCTTGGTCCCATTTATCTGGTGATCCGGCATAATTACCGCCTGATAGCGAACCAAAAAACAATGCATACCATACCAAGGGATGGCTATTGTAGACAGTCCATAGGTTTGGTGCTATGCCACATTTCAGCCTACAGGGCAATGGATAGGGACATCAGCTGCAACTTGTTGCATGCACTATTCCCATCTGGAACATGTGTGAACCCAGCCCTATATAAAGATATAATCACAGCCAACATATACACTGGCTAAGATTTGCTTAGAAAAACACGCCAGAATTCTACTACTAGTTGTGCCGATATGTGGAAATCATGGGGTGCACCAACTGTAGGCACAGTGTACATGGCGACACTATTGCATTTCTATAAAGTTCTACCTGTTTTATTATATCTTCCTTGTGCATTTTATTGGTGCCATTACAGGTGTAAACTGATAAATTTCCAATCTGCATTATTAATAACCACAGTGATTGATATAATGTACTTTGCAGAAGACAGGATTTACAATTAATGAACCAGAATTACTATATTACAGGGGTAGTAAAGGGGTCATTCCCCAAAGCCTCCACCATATAGTTTTGTGCCATAGGGATAAGCAGCTGCCATATACACAAGGGTGCCACTTATCTGTAGAATTGGGCAACATTAAATCCAACATCCTGATCCTTGTTTGCCCTAAGATGACTACAAAGTACAATAGGATAGGTCTATACATGTCAGATCTTGTTGGCAACAGTAGATTTATAGGGGGACACCAAAATATCACTGAGGCGCTTTGTATATTCCTTTGGTTTAGGCTTCCTCTGCATGTATACTCTTATGCTGATACAAGAATTGGGTAATACTAGGTCTATATCTCAATGTGGAAGTTAAAATAAAGTGTTGCAATACATGATATAGTAGTAGTAGTAATAAGTAGTAGCTTAGTACATTGTATCCGCAGAGGAAAATCTCCTCATCATCCTAGTTGCATTTAGGCAGGAAGATCAGTGTTTGTTGCAACATAATTTCCATCCACAGGATAGAAACACTATAAATTTATGTCATGTCCAATAATAATAAAATCTATCCTCACAACAGTGGCGATCAATAAGTCACAATGCACAGAGCAGGAATCTTTTCTATTCTGTTAGAGACGTCGCTGCTGCTAGAGGAATGCCATTAATCTCATGTAAATGAAAGCGCAACCACCAATATGGTTCAATAGAATCTCTTATTAGCCAGTTAGGAGTGTTTAGGGAATTGTGTCTAGTTCTATCAAGGATGTTACACCATTCTACAACTTGTGCGGAGCCAGGGGTTCAGAACACTTCTAAATATCAAGGATTCTTAGTTTAGGATTATTGGGTCCATAATTTGACCAATACAGATGACAGAGTCTTCAATATCATTGGCATTAAGTAGTACTCCAAAGTTAGGTGAACTACATAGAACTCTACGATGGATAATTCTTATCTGGGACCCAACAATTGATTGAGCATTTTCGACTCTATAGTAGATTATGGCAAATATTCACTAATTGACTTTTGCTTGGATAATATGAAAAGAATTCCATCTAAACGTAATACATGGATGGGTGTTGAAAATATTAGTTATGTAGACAGAAATGGCATAGATAGATAGATAGATAGATAGATAGATAGATAGATAGATAGGAGAGAAATATAGACTGTAGTATATAGATATGAGATAGATTTGAGATAGATAGATAGATAGATAGATAGATAGATAGATAGATAGATAGGAGAGATAGTTGAGTTAGACAAGATGGACATAGGTTTTTGCAGTGATTTATACACTAGTTTGAGATGTATAGATATTAATATAGAATGTAGGTAAGGTTAGATAAATATCTAGCAAAACTTGACATGGATGGATGGCTGGATGGATAGATTAACCTGATATGAATTGACAGACTTGACATGGATAGATAAATAAATACGTTGACATGGATAGCCTGATATGCACACATAAACTTGACATGGATGGATAGATAGATTTGTGATAGAAAGACATGACATATCAGATAGATTAGACAGAGAAACTTGATATTGGCAGGTGGGCAGACTTTAGGGATAGGAAGACTTATGTGGATAGATGTAGATGAATAGATAGACATGGATGGATAGATATAGATAGACATAGGGACTTCGGTAGACAGACGTGGATAAAGACTTGGATAGAGAGACTTAGATAGACTTGAACAGATGAATAGATAGACTTGAATAGATGGATAGACTTGGATAGACATAGATAGACTTAGAGTTAAATGAATAGACTTAGATGGTTAGACTTAGATGGTTAGATAGTCATAGATAGATAAACAGACTTGGATAGATAAATAAAAAGACATAGATAGATAGATAGTAAGATAGATTTGAATAGACATAGATAGGCTTAGATAGATGGGCGTGACATTGATAGATAAGATAGAGAGAGAACTGACATTTGACAGTAGTAAGACAGGTAGACTTTAGAGATAGGAAGACTTCACCTGGCTAGATGTGTAAACTTAAGAGACACAGATTGAACATGTCAGAAATTATCTTCATCATCAGGTGGACATGTGATATAATACATGCACTAGGACATGTAACTGTGAGCAGTCTCTCTAGGCAGCAGTCTAGGGACCACATCTAATGGAGGAGACTATCACCTGCACTCACCTGGATGACAGTCTTGAATGAAGACATTTCCACAATCCTGGTGCAGATGAGGTTGTCTGGGTCCTCTACCCCTAAGCCATAGATCTCCCCCATAGTGAATATCATGGGGGTGGCCAACAGAAGAGATGCCAGCCAGATGAAAGAAATTAGCTTCTTAGTCCTGCTCCTGGACATGATACTTTTGGCTTTGAAGGGGTGGCACATGGCCATGTACCTCTCCACACTGAGGCTGGCAATGTTCAGGGCAGTAGCATAGGTGCAGGCGTCTCTGAGGAAGTAGTAGCCTTTGCACACTGTGTTGCCAAAAGCCCAGGGGTGGTGGACCCAGATGAAGTTGTACAGCTCAATGGGCATGCTGAGCAGCAGTATGAGGAGGTCAGAGAGTGCCAGGCTGGCCAGGTGGTAGTGCACAGTGCTCTGCAGGTTTTGCAGGGACTTCTTCCTTACCAGAGTGTAGGCTGTGATAGTGTTACCGGTGCAGCCGACTACAAACAGGAACAGGTATATGATGGTCACCAGGATCTTGGAGAAGATGTCTGTGTTCACATCCAGGTCGCCCTCAGCCATGATATGCTGGGTGCTGATGTTGGTGATGTTCAAGTCCAATGTGGTGGGCATCACAGAGTCCTGAGCCTGGAGAGACTGCATCCCATCCACTACAGGGACCTGGAGAGTTGCGTTAAAGTGCATGGTGCCTGGATGGAGCAGGTGTGACTCCCTGACTGTTCCCTGACTGCTTAGGTGTTGAAAGATCCAGATAGGTCTGGACCGGATCCTTCACAAGGGATGACCATCTGCAGGCAGGAGAATCTTAACTGGAGATGACCACCAGCAGGCAGGAGAAGCTTCACTAGGAATGACCACTAGTAAGCAGGAGAACCTTCACTAGGAATGACCACTAGTAAGCAGGAGAATCTTCAGTAGGAATGACCACTAGTAAGCATGAAAAGCTTCACTAGGAATGACCACCAGCAGGAAGTAGAACCTTCACTAGAAATGACCACTAGTAAGCAGGAGAAGCTTCACTAGGAATGACCACCAGCAGGCAGGAGAACCTTCACTAGGAATGACCACCAGCAGGCAGGAGAACCTTCACTAGGAATGACCACCAGCAGGCACGAGAACCTTCACTAGGAATGACCACTAGTAAGCAGGAGAATCTTCACTAGGAATGACCACTAGTAAGCAGGAGAATCTTCACTAGGAATGACCACTAGTAAGCAGGAGAATCTTCACTAGGAATGACCACTAGTAAGCAGGAGAATCTTCAGTAGGAATGACCACTAGTAAGCAGGAGAATCTTCACTAGGAATGACCACTAGTAAGCAGGAGAATCTTCACTAGGAATGACCACTAGTAAGCAGGAGAATCTTCACTAGGAATGACCACTAGTAAGCAGGAGAATCTTCAGTAGGAATGACCACTAAAAAGCAGAAGAACCTTCACTAGGAATGACCACCAGCATGCAGGAGAACCTTAAGTAGGCTTGACCATCAGCAGGCAGGCAGCTTCACAGGGGCTGACCGTCAGCAAGCAGGGTAGACTGTTCTCATCCACTTCCAGATATGTGGGGACCATCAGGCAGGACTTGGTGTGAGCAGCCCCTGACTGTTCTCTTCTCCTCTGTCCCTCCCTAGCTCCATAGCCGTCTTGTTAATCTCTTCATTCACAGAACCTGCCCCTCTCAGCCCCCTCAGCAGTCTCTGCTCCCTCCCCTCTCTGAGCTGTCTCTTCCCCGGTGCTCCCTCTCTATGTGCTGCTGCTGCTGCTCCGCCGTCCTCCTCCTCCTCTCTGTCTGCTCTCTTCTTTCCCTCCTTCTCTCACACTTTACCTCTCTGGTCAGTTTCTCATTCACTATCTATACTTCAGCTCAGAGGCTGGAATACAAAGCAGGTAAGATGTGGTGATAGAGTGTTACTGGTGCTGGGAGACTGGGACTGTAACTACCAGTACTTGTAGAGGGATGTATAAAGAGGGGATGAGATAGATAGATAGATAGATAGATAGATAGATAGATAGATAGATAGATAGATAGATAGATAGGAGATAGATAGATAGATAGATAGATAGATAGATAGATAGATAGATAGATAGATAGGAGATAGATAGATAGATGCTAGGAGATAGATAGATAGATAGATAGATAGATAGATAGATAGATAGATAGATAGATAGATAGGTAGATAGATAGATAGATAGATAGATAGATAGATAGATAGATAGATAGATAGATAGATAGATAGAGTGTTACTGGTGCTGGGAGACTGGGACTGTAACTACCAGTACTTGTAGAGGGATGTATAAAGAGGGGATGAGATAGATAGATAGATAGATAGATAGATAGATAGATAGATAGATGGATGGATGCTAGGAGATGGATAGATAGATAGATAGATAGATAGATAGATAGATAGGAGATAGATAGATAGATAGATAGATAGATAGATAGATAGATAGGAGATAGATATATATATAGATAGATAGATAGATAGATAGATAGGAGATAGATAGATAGATAGATAGATAGATAGATAGATAGATGATAGATAGATAGATAGATAGAGTGTTTCCCCGAAAATAAGACATTGTTTTATATTAATTTTGCTCCCAAAGATGTGCTATGTCTTATTTTCCGGTTATGTCTTATTTTTCCATGAAGAATTCACACTTATTGTTGAACAAGAAAAAAACCCGAACATTTATTTTATTTAGATATATATTATAGTACAGTGGTACCTTGGTTTAAGAGTAACTTGGTTTAACAGCATTTTGGTTTAAGAGCTCACAGTTTTTCAAAATTGTGACTTAGTTTAAGAGCATTGCTTTGGTTTAAGAGCTCCCTGTACTGGGTGGGAGGGGGAGTGGGGGAGGGGCATGGTCTGCATAGCGGGGTCTACAGTCCTGTACTCTGACCCAGGAAGTCTCCCTCACCTTCCAAATCATAGCAGATTCACTTCAGGCTGGGGCTTACATCAGGGGACAGGACTGTGGAGGTAATCTCTTCATAGCTGTAACCCTTCTCTCCCCGGACAGAGAGCACTGCATGTATGTGCCCACATCTTCCCTCCTCATCCCTTCATGCTCCCTGCAGTCTCTGTCAGCCCTTGTGTTTCCCATCCTCTCCATTACTGTACAGTAACTTATAATATCACAGATTCTGCCGTTTCTGAATGTTTGTTTCATCTGTTCTACATGTTATTCAGAATAAAAAATCATTATTTTGGGGTGTGGAACCAATTGCCTGCATTTCTATGATTTTTTTTATGGGAAAATTTGCTTTGGTTTAAGAGATGATTTGGATTACAAGCACGGACCCGGAATGAATTATGCTCATAACCCAAGGCACCACTGTAGTTATCATCACAAACCCGCATAAACTGACGACCCCACCCCCCTCCCTATAGCGGCATGGTGGTGGCGGGGGTCTTACTTTCGGGGGATACCTTATTGTCTTATTTTCGGGGAAACAGGATAGATAGATAGATAGATAGATAGATAGATAGATAGATAGATAGATAGATAGAAAATAGATAGCTACTGATATTGAATGATAGATTAAGATACATGAGAGAATAATCGATAATCATAGATAGATAGATAGATAGATAGATAGTAAGATAGATAGATAGATAGATAGATAGATAGATAGATAGTAAGATAGATAGATAGTAAGATAGATAGATAGGAGATAGATAGATAGATAGATAGATAGATAGATAGGAGATAGATAGATAGGAGATAGATAGATAGATAGATAGATAGATAGATAGATAGATAGTAAGATAGATAGATAGATAGGAGATAGATAGATAGATAGATAGATAGATAGATAGTAAATAGATAGATAGGAGATAGATAGATAGATAAATAGATAGGAGATAGATAGATAGATGATAGATAGATAGATAGATAGATAGATAGATAGATAGATAGATAGATAGATGATAGATAGATAGATAGATAGATAGATAGATAGATAGATAGATAGATTTTGGATAGAATTGAGACAGATAGATAATTTATGATAGATATGAGAGAGACCTAGGCAGAGACTGAATGATATTTGATTGAAGGCTAAATATGAAGATGGATTGATACATAAGAGAATGATGGATACCTAGGGATATAGATGGACAGATATTAGATACGAGAGATACTACATGTATAGACAGAAACACAGGAATGAAAGAAAGAAAGAATGTAAAAGTTCTATATTTGTATCAATATTCAGTCTCATATTTGCCTATAGGATGCATAGATAATATTATATGGATGGATAGGGAGATCTTTCCTGCTGCCTGTGGAGTTCAGGGTCACTCCCAGTACTGTTATAGGAAGTATATATATAATTATCTTGCGACATCGGGTGTTCTTACTTTCTGTATTACACAAGATTACAAAACATAATAAAAATACTCAACACAAACACTCAAAATATTTTTATTTTTTATTTTTTCCTACATTGTGTCCCATGCTATTATCAGATTCAGCACACATCACCAGTGCGGTGCCCCGTATCACATACTGATGTAGCTGAACGTGACATTTTCAGTAGCAGCTGATGTATTAAATGTCATGTTTGCTGCATCTAGAATGGAGGATCAGTGGCCCTGTTCACACATGTTGGAGTTGACACAGATTTCATTGTAGATTTTAACAATCTGCAAGCTATGCATTTGAATAGGGTTTCCTCAACCCTGCTTGGGTATAATGGAAGATTTCTAAAGATAAAGCAGAAGCAAAGCAGCACATCCAAATAGCTTTAGAAGTGGGTGCAGGCAGAATCAAGACTAGACTTTATCCAGTAAAAAAAAGGGGACATTATCAATGTTTCAACTAGGGGTATCACTAGGCATAAATGTCCACTTAAAGGCTATCCCCGAAAGTTTAAACAGCTTAGGGGAATAAAAACACATAGCAACTCACCTGTCGCCCACTTTCCAGCAGCTCCCTTTTGCGGTGGCGACTGCATGAGTTCTGTGCTCTCATCTTCCAGCACAGTCAGCATGGTACAGAGACACTGCCTGTGCTAGATGTGCCCTGGAGCCCCTCTGTCATTTATCTGTGCGCCATTAAGATGCACACACGCAGATAATTGATAGAGGCTGCAGGGACATCCGGAGCAGGCAGTGTCTCTGCACCACACTGCGTGCGCCGGAAAATGAGAGAGGAGAACGCCCACAGCTGCTGCTGCTGAGAAGAGCTGCAGGAGAGTGGGTGACAGGTGAGTTGCTGTTTTTTTTGTTGTTTTTTTTTTTTTTTGGGGGGGGGGGGGGTAATTAGTATAAAGGGCAGTATTGGGAGGGAAAGGCTAGTATATGGGGCACTATTGGGGGCATAACTACTATATGGGGCACTACTAGGGGAATAGCTAGTAAATAGGGCTGCACTGGGAGAATTTAGCTACTATAATGTGTGCTATTGGGGGGATTAAAAACTACATGGGGAACTATTGGAACTAACTACTATAAGAAGCACAATTGGGAGAATTAACTGGTATATTGCACAGTATTGGGAGAAATTACCTACTATATGGGGAACTATTGGGGGGCTAACTACTATATGGGGCACTATTGAGGAATTACCTACTATTTGGCACACTATTATAGGATTTCCTACTGCATGGGTAAATACTAGGGAAACTACTGTGTGGAGGCACTATTAGGGATAACTACTGTGAGGGTCACTATTAGGGATAACTACTGTATGGGGGCACTATTATGGGGTAACTTCTGCATGGGGCATTATTAAGGGAACTAATATTGCATGGGCTACATAAGGTAATATTATTACCATTTGGGGCACTATGGATAGGAAGCTTGTAGAGGTGGGTACGTTGTGTTATAAAAGTGCAGAGCCTAAGGGCCCTATTACACCAGCAGATTATCTGACAGATTTTTTTGAGCCAAAACCAGGAATGGACTATAAACAGAGAACAGGTAACAATGGAAAGACTGAGATTCCTTGTCTTTTTAAATCCATTCCTGGCTTTGGCTTACAAAAATCTGTCAGATAATCTGTTGGTGTAATAGGGCCCTAAGACTTGTGTCTGGCAGATTCTGCAAAGATGAGTGGTGACCAGAAGAAGTCATCGTGAAAGTCTGGGCCAAGTTGGAAATACAACAAAAGAGGACAACTCCAATCAGAGAAGATGTCACTTGTGAGTCACTGGATGTACTGTAACTGTGCTGTAATATGCTCACTGTATAGAGATATGAATGGTCTGCATATAGAGTTTTGTATACAGTATGATGGTATTAGCCATTAGATGGTGGTAATATGTGGTCATGGCATGGTGGCATTATTATTTTTTGTCCATAGAGTACATTTTATTATGTGTTTTGCGTTATAATGACTATTAAATGTAATTAAAATGTTGCATCCCCCCCCCCAGTTGATTTGACATTGCTTATATGGAAACTTCACTCGGGTATTTGTGCTAGTACTAAGGCATACATATATCACATGCTCTTCGTTTGCCAAGAAACTCTCTCTATACAGCTGTGGTATGTGGAGGCCTGTGGCCTGATAGCAAATCTCTTATGTCATCTGCTCACTGGTGCAATATTAGGGTCTAATCACAGAGACTGGGATTAAGGTTAAGATGTTTTTTTAGTTTACTCACATTTCCTGCTGAGCTGGGCCTCGTGTTATACTATTATAGAGATGTCATTTGTAGCTCCCAGTGTGCATGTGGTTAGACATGTGGTTGTAGTAAGGAGAGAGTGACAGCACCAGCAGAATAAAGAGTGCAGCTCTGGAGTAAAACAGAGGATGTAATTTAGGATCAGTACATGTTAAGTAACTCAGTACTGGATATGTAATGTATGTAAACAGTTACCCCACCAGCAGAATAGTGATTTCAGCTCTGGAATATAATACAGGATGTAACTCAGGATCAGTACAGTATAAGTAATGTAATGTATGTACACAGTGACTCCACCAGCAGAATAGTGATTTCAGCTCTGGAATATAATACAGGATGTAACTCTGGATCAGTACAGGATAAGTAATGTAATATATGTACACAGTGACCCCACCAGCAGAATAGTGACTGCAGCTCTGGAGTATAATACAGGATGTAACTCAGGATCAGTACAGGACAAGTAATGTAATATATGTACACAGTGACCCCACCAGCAGAATAGTGACTGCAGCTCTGGAGTATAATACAGGATGTAACTCAGGATCAGTACAGGACAAGTAATGTAATATATGTACACAGTGACCCCACCAGCAGAATAGTGACTGCAGCTCTGGAGTATAATACAGAATGTAACTCAGGATCAGTACAGGATAAGTAATGTAATGTATGTACACAGTGACCCCACCAGCAGAATAGTGACTGTAGCTCTGGAGTATCAGTACAGGATAAGTAATGTAATGTATGTACAAAGTGACTCCAATAGCAGAGTTGCGAATGCAGCTCTGGAGTATAAATTGTAATTCCAAATTAAAACAAGATCTTATGCAGCTGTAGATGTGTATAAGATATAGTACAGGACGAAATGTGTGTATCCTTCCCCCTGTTGGATTCCATATAGCATCTTGTCCTTGATGAATGGTACTGGCTCCTACTTGTGTAATGCATTCTCCGAGCCTATAACATATCTTCCACTTTCTGCTTTTCATCCCCTATGACAGCATGACTAAAGGCCCTATTCCACGGGTCGTTTAGAGGAGCAATATCGTTCGTATTCGGCCGATATCGGCCGCTACGAACGATATTCGTCCCGTGGAATAGAGTGCAACAATCAGCCGACATCGTTCATGTCGGCTGATCGTTGCAGTCGCTTGTTTTTCAACATGTTGAAAAACAAGCGACTGATATAGCAGCGATCTGCTGCCGTCGCACCGTTGAATAGGAGCATCGGCAGCAGGCGCTGCTATATCCTATGGGCTGCCCGGACGATCAGCGATCCCCCGGGCAGCCCCCCCAGCAGCTCCCCGCCGCCCCTCCCGCACTCACCCGCTCGCTGACGCCGCGTTGAATAGCAGCGGCAGTGAGCGGGGAACGAGGAGCAAACGAGCGCTAATAGCGCTCGTTTGCTCCTCAAAACGACTCGTGGAATAGGGGCATAAGAGTGCCTTTACACAGAGAGATTTATCTGACAGATTTTTGAAGCCAAAGCCAGGCATGGATTTGAAAAGAGGAGAAATCTCAGTCTTTCCTTTATGACCTGTTCTGTGTTTATAGTCTGTTCCCTGCTCTGGCTTAAAATATCTGTCAGATAAATCTGTCTGTGTAAAGGCACCGTTAGGGATAGACTACAGTATCTCTCTGTGACTTACACCAACCCAAACTTTCCCATAAAACACTCCACACACACTCTTTGGTGCAAAGGCCACAGCAGCCATTTTATTCACAAAATGAACATTTGTAGAAATCACATCAATAACTCGGCATATAATTACATCTTATAAACATGTCATATTTGGGAAATGAACCTTTCCTGAGTAGCGCCGATAATGAAGGAAACTTGAAGGCAGCCCAATAACAGATTGCACACAACCAAGGTTCCACGACCTTTACCCCCAGTTGTGGTCACCTGACCTGGGGGCACCACATGTTGGAGACATAACCAGGGCACTTTTAATACACTGGTGAGCCCGGTGTAAAGTCCTCAAGAGTGGGCACCCGCGTTATTAGAATCTGTGCTCCACACAGTGTGAAAATGCCCCCACACGGTATTAAGAGCCCCAATACATACGGTAGTTATCTTATAACACCATTTTCACCATACAGTGATTACATACTACATCAAAACTGAACAAAACAGAAAGATATCACCAATGATGCCATTACATAATACCGCTACACCATGACCACTATCACTACAGACCCTATAACAGAGTGCAGTTACATCCAGTGACTCTTCTCTGATCAGAATCTTTAACCTTTTCTTTGTTACCCATCCTGATGGCGCCCCCCTGACAAGCTGTCTGCCGGAGCCCTGTGCGACCACACTGGTCGCACATAGCAAAGGCTGGTCCTGCTGGGGGGGGGGGGGGGGGCCTTTAACCAGTGGGCCCGGTGCAGATGCCCCTTTTGCCCTCAGGTTAAAGCGGCCCTGGACATAACCCCTTGTCACCTTGGCCACAGGACCACTCACAGAAGCTTGGTACCACCCCAGCCTCTGACCAACCATTTATAAACACTACGGAGGAATTTATTCCCCCGAGAACTAACTTTAACTATATTGAACTTTCCAGGTGCCTCCAAATCCCCCTCCCAGTCCTGCCGCCATGACAATTATTACAATATACCAAATTCTCTCCCTGTTCAACTCTGTACTGACCCACTTCCACACTGCCTTTTGTTAAAGGGGTACTCCAGAGTGGGGGGCTTTTTTTCGATCTGGCCGGGGAGGAGGTCCGTTTCAAGTCCTCTCAGCCAGTCAGTGAGCGAGGCGGGATCCCACCTCCGTCACTGACTGGCTGAGCGGACTTCAAATGTCACGTCTCAAGCCCGCGTCAGAGACCAGGAAGTGGAGGGCAGCGACGTCCACTCACCTCCTCCCCGGCCAGATCGAAAAAAAGACCCCCCACCGGAGTACCCCTTTAAGTAGCACTACCCACGCTTTCTGCGTCCCTGCATCACCTCCCCTTGAAAAACTTCCCCCTGACCACCTATTAACCCCTCCTTCTATCTAATTCTGCCCTTGTCATGTGCCCCTTTGCACATGACAAACTGTGCTCCGCTGCATAAACCCTCCTCCCACCATCCAGGTATCGTAACATAAGTAATGTCACAAAGTTTTCATATTCACACGTACTGCTTGTATATGAAACTTTAATCATTAGCATCAGTATTGATCTGTAGAAGATGCAGAGTCGTACCCTGTATGACCAGCCTCTATATGTCATTGCTAGTGGATGACTGATGCCAGTATTGGAGAAGGCCGGCTAGTCTAGGACACTGTAAACTTAATCAAAGCAATGAAAAAGAAATTCATATCATAACTTATCCAGAAAGGCAGACTGTGTGAAATAAATAAGAGTGGCGTGTGCAAGGAAACTCATCAGGATGATGGACAGGAGGCTGCTCTGCTCTCTCCATTCATATAGAATAGAAAAGCGATTAAGAGTAAAAAGTCAGGAATAAATAAGCAAATTTATACACTGAAATGCTCATCATCAATTCACTTGGAAGATACATTATAGCTCTGAGAACGGCTCCGAATGCGGCAGTGAGTGTCGACTGAAGGACTGAAGGGCATAGGAGGAGACCAATTAGTAAAATAGGATAGCGATGTAGCAGAAGTGAGTTTATATAACTATCTGCTGCTGCATAAAAAATATATTCTATGTTAATACATCATATTTTACCATGTATAATCGAAGTATTTCTGTGTCAGTACAAAATGTTATCTATGTTCATAGTGACTGGACAGACTGATGTACTCACAGTTTCACACTACTCTTGTGACTGAGGTGCACTAGTTTGCTCCTGGTGAGTGCATCTGATTCTTGTAGTTACAGAGACTCTGCAATGTCCAGCAACAATATTGAGTCAAATAATTGCAGCAAATTCACCTTGATGATCAGGCCCAGCCTAAAGCCCCAACAGGTCCTGCAATGCAGTAAGGTGCAGTGTTCAGTTTCTTACTCACTTGAGGGAAATGTGGTCCTCTCAACCTCTGGCACTCTCTAAAGAGGATGTATGAAGACATTTAGGACCCCTTGGAAAGGACTGATATTCTTGGCCTATCAGCAGTATTCGCTGGACCAAAGTTCAGTGTTACCCAGGGTTTCTCCTCTTTACACACAACACTGACTTTACATTCCCTAGCTCCTTCCTCTACAGACAGGATATCCTCCAAATGCCATTTGGGGTCTTCTCTGCTCTAACAGTTAAGTGGGGCAAGAAATTCAAGCAGTGGGACACTACATGCTCCCCCTCTAAAGAATAGTTTTCCTTGGTGTAGCTTGGCTACAGGACTAAAGCAAAGTAAACAATAATAATGTAATATGCAGTTATGCAGTAATATAAAATTCTTAGGTAGGTACTCAGTAGAAGTCCTTTAGTGCAATAAATAGAAAAGGTGTGATTTAAAGTCCATAATGCAAATATAAGACACAGTCTATATGGGCAATGCAAAGAGGCAGGTGCTGCACCCCTCCAGGAATGAGGGAAACAAGGCACAAGGCCCAGCTTGCCCACAGGTACCATTCCCAGCAAAGTGGGCCCTTAGTCACATTCAGCATGCGCAGGCACTACTGCAAATGGGGTACATTGTCAGGGAGCATGTATATAGCTACACTATGGTTATGAAAAATTGTACACTATATTAAAGATTCTGTACTTAGACAACATATTTCATAAAAGACTTTGATGACCAGACTGGTAGAGGTGGACTCATTGACAGGTGGGGCAGCGATCAGGGCAGTGTACATATATACAAGTGACAGCTAGTCATTGTGGCTTAGAGTTAATAACAGGAATGTATTGTCATGGAAACAAATTAGAATAAAGAATGATGGTGCACGGTGAGCGACTCAGGGTTACTAGATCACAACTGATTAACACAATTGATCCAAAGAGACACTTGACGATGAACCTGGACAAGTCAAAGGTCATCCAGTTAATTGACATGAAGTACAGCCCAATGCCAGTGATAATGTAGCATCCATGAAGATAAAGAACATCAAGGCATTGATTTTCAATATTCTACTGTTACACAACCAGTTATAGGATCTGTAAGTGTTAAAATATCCTGTCAAGTTCTACAAATTTTCATTCTGCCCCCTTTATACAAGAATACAACTGCTATAATACTGCACCAATGTACAAGAATATAACTACTATAATACTGCTCCTATGTACAAGAATATAACTACTATAATACTGCTCCTATGTACAAGAATATAACTATAACTATTGGACCACTGAGTCCGATTCGAGTGCCTCCGATGAACATACATCCAACACAAGTTACAAAGGACGGATGAGCCATCAGTCGGGTCAAAGAAGTGACCCTTTAGACGTAAGACCCAGAGGAGTGGGGAGAAAGCCAGACACCAAAGAATAAAAAGAGAAGTACAGGAAACAAGTAACCTGGAGATAGTAGATGATGCACCCAATGTGATCAACTTCTTTGGAGTACCTCTACCTTCTGAATGTACACTTATTGGCTAAGGGCTTAAACTTTGGTCTGACAGAGGATTTCTCACCTACTGCATTTGAGATAGACATGTTCAAGAGCATCCATAAAATAAATCTCACCAAACACTTCGCCATTAATAAACGCCACATTAAGCAGCAAGTTGGACATATGCCTCGTTGTTCAGTTGGCCCTTTGGGCTTTCAAGTTCCTGCAGACTTTAATATACAGGAGATTGAGTGTGTCCGGTTTTTAGCTGGAGTAGCCCCTGAACAATGTGTGGATAACAGCAATGCTGAGGCCATATTTACAGGGGCGAATACATCTAATTTTTGTCCCCAGGTCACCCCAGGAGGAGCCATCAATACATTTTCCAAGTTAGTCACTTGGAAATGGGATGTAAAGGCCCTACTATATCCAAAAGCCACAAATAATCTATCTAAGGCGGAGAATTGGGCCCTCAAATGGCTGAAAAATCACCCTGATTTAATCGCAAAGAGGGCTGACAAGGGAGGAGCCGCTGTTGTTATGTCTCACACTTACTATCTTGAGGAGGCCCACAGACAGGAGACCACCTAACATATAAGCCCCTTAAGGCCCTATTCCACGGGCTGACTGACAGGAGAAAACGAGCGCTATTAGCCTCATTCCTCCTCATTCCCAGCTCGCTGCCGCCGCTATCCCACGCGGCAGCAGCGAGCGGGTGAGTCCGGGGGAGCTGCTGGGGGGCTGCCCGGTGATCGCTAGATCGTTTGGGCAGCCCATAGCATACATCAGCGGTCTGCTGCTGCCGCTTCTATTCCACGGAGCGATGGCAGCAGGTCAATGCTGTACGAGTCGTTTGTCTTTCAACATGTTTAAAAGACAAACGACGTAACAATCAGCCGGCATGAACCATTTCGGCTGATCGTTGTTTTCTATTCCACGGGACAATTATTGGATGTAACGGCTGATAATCGTTCCGTGGAATAGGGCCTTTAGTAAGAATCCCATGCCTAAGATTCAGGAACAGATATGTAACCTTCTACAAAGGCACAGTAACAGAGGAGCTATTGATGAGCGTACGGCGGCCAAACTACTTCCTTCCTATTTGTTTCAATTTTTGGATTGGTCATTAAGACCATAACTAGCTGAAACCCACGGGTATTTGAAAGATTCTGGTGACTTTATCAGTATGCTGGATGGTCTCCTTTTTACTGAGGGGTGCATTCTTGCTTCCATTGACGTTGAGAGCCTCTACACGCGCATCCCTCATGATGCTTATTTGCCAGACAAGCAGATGAATTAGAAAATAGACTATCGGCTAGAGAATATCCAGCCAGAGTGGTAGCCGAGGCTAGGAAGCGGTTAGATGGTCTGATCTTTTGTCTAAAAAAATCCCCCCCTAACAATAAAGAAAAAGGTTTACTTTTGTGTTTTAAAACTCGCCTTTAAATAATGTTATCACTAGAACAATACACAGACATTGGCACATCTTGGAGCAGGATGATGATCCTAGATAAATAGCAGTGCAGGGACCACTCATTACATATCGAAAAAACACACCATCGGGGATAACCTTAGTCTGAATATGGGCAAGAAGAGTGCGGGTAGTGTATGGTTAACTCAAACTCCCTTAGTAGGAAACAAAAAATGCAGTAGCTGCAAATACTGCCCTCAACTGATCCCCACTGCATTCATTAATTTAAATGGTGAATGCAAAGTGAGTAGCTGTATTGCATGTAGAACTCCCTATATTGTTTACGCTATCCTATGCTCATGTAACCGTTTTAACATAGGCAAAACAAAAAGACCTATGTGGACCAGATTCAAGGAGCACGCATATTTGGTGAGAACGGGGAAAGGTGTTCCTCGCCTCATCGAACATGGGAATACCGTCAATGAAGGCGATACCGGCTCACTGCGGTTCTTTGGGCTGAAAAGGGTGGACTGCACAGATGGTAGAGGTGATAGGCATCAGCAACTCCTTAGGCGTGAAGCAGTTTGATGCTACTGGCCCAAATGGCCTAAATGAAAGGAACAATTGGAGTGTATTTCTGTAGGATGATATGTATTTTGTATATTATTGTTTCTCACATTGTTGCTTTATTGTTTTGCATTGTGCACTTGTATTTATTAGTATATAAATAACCTCCTTCCCGGTAGTGACGTACTCTGGACTTGACAAAGTGCTGTGGCAAGAAAACGTTTGTCTGCTAAGACGCTCCCGGACCTATATCATCTACCCCTCCCTACAGTGTTTCATGAATAAATCCACATAAGACGCTGCAATTGGTGAGTGCCTGGATTTTTATCGTTTCTACATTATAACTTCTATAATGCTGCCTCATTTATACAAAAATACAACTGTTATAATGCAATACAAAAGAAAAAAAACATTTCCAGCACTCACCGGTGCATGAAGCAGGGACAAGCTTTATTTCATTTTCATGAGAAGCGGGGAGAGGTATACAGGGGGTGCAGTCCCTATAGCACCAACCGCCAACAGCACTTTACAATTCTGGGGTTACTTACATAGACAAAAATCAGACATTACAGAGATATGCATATAGTTATCCATACATGAGGAGTGAGATCAGAGCAAATATCTCCAGACTGAGTGGCACCATAATTCCATAACGAGTTATGGAATTTCCGTGCGGCCTAGCCATATGGAAAGTATATTTTCTGAATCATCTGACCCACCCGAACGTCCCTCTGCGTCTCACTCTCCCTTGGACTCCAGGATAGGGAGATACTGGGGAACTGGTAGTCCGATCTGGGTAGAGGAGTCATGTTTGGTCTCCAAACGTTCTAGGGGCCCAGCCGGACCCAATGGTACCAGAACCATCTCCCTATGACCCGATGCTATGAGGATATGACCCACTTTGGCGTTATAGGGGTTTTTGCTGTAAGCCCAAGGGGGAGTAGCTGAGACCAGCCCATACCTGGGAGGGGGTATAGGCGGCCAGGTGTATATATCCCAGGGGCTAGGCAGGATCCATTGTTCTTTGTCCGGGGAGGCCATGACTATAGGTCGGAGAAGTTTCTGAAAATCAACGCAGCAAGCACACGCCTCCCATGCTTTGCTTTACCACCCAGACCCGCAAATAACGGTAACAACCAATTGCCAAGACTGTCTGTGCTACCACCTGTACTTTGTCTCTTACCACTGTATATATTATTCTGTGTATATTGTGTGTTGTTTAGTGCGCCCTTAAGACAATTAAATATACTTTTTAATCTGTGGCTGTTCTTTTGTCTCGATCAACGTACCCACACGCCCTTGTTCGCAAGCTAACGCTATCACTCGGGGCTGGCTTCTGGCCCGATATAGTATTATTATATCTTAACGAGAAGCTGGTGGCAGCTTTACCAGTGTTCCTGTGCCCACGTGGACAGGGTGGCGGTGTAAATCAATACCCAGCTGACCTCAAGTACTCCTGGTGGAGTGTGGGACCTCACATATTGGAGGCAGCGGTGGGATCGAGACAATAGTGTATATGAGTGTGGGAACCAAACTCACAGACACTAAAGACTACCAGTAGCAGCATTTTGCGGCACAGAATGGCGGTGTAAATTGAAACCAAGCTGACCTCCCGTACTCCTGGTGGAGTGTGGGAAGTCATACCCTCTATGTACAATAATATAACTACTATAATACGGACAAGAAGAGAAAATAGCAGTGCACCTCACACCTATGGCTGATACTAATGCTTCTCAGCTACATTTAAAAACCAACGCCAGGATGTTGGTATATAATTTGATCAAACCATATTGCCCCATGTACCAGCGTGCAGGTCTCCTGGCTCACATGGGTCCCTACACTAACTCACCACTGTGTCAGTCAGCGACCACCATCCCCGCAAGGCGTTCATAAACTATAATACTACTATAATACTGCCCCTATGTACAGGAATATAACTACTATAATACTGCTCCTATATACAAGAATATAACTACTATAATACTGCTCCTATATACAAGAATATAACTACTATAATACTTCCTCCTATGTACAAGAATATATCTACTATAATAATGCTCCTATGTACAAGAATATAACTACTATACTGCCCCTATGTACAGGAATATAACTACTATAATACTTCCTCCTATGTACAAGAATAATAATAAGAATAACAAGAACAAGAACAAGAATAATACTATAATAATTCTCCTATGTACAATAATATAGCTACTATAATACTGCTCCTATGTACAGGAATATAACTACTATAATACTGCCCCCTATATACAAGAATATAACTACTATAATACTGCTCCCTATATACAAGAATATAACTACTGTAATACTGCCTCCTATGTACAAGAATATAACTACTATAATACTGCTCCCTATATACAAGAATATAACTACTGTAATACTGCCTCCTATGTACAAGAATATAACTACTATAATACTGCTCCCTATGTACAAGAATATAACTACTATAATACTGCTCCTATGTACCGGAAGATGCGTGGTTAGAATGTACAAGAATATAAGTAGTATAATACCGCTCCTATGTATAGGAATATATCTATATAAATAGTGCCTCCTGTAGGCAGTAGTGAAGTTGTCAGCTATGGTAGATTGAGCTGCTTGAGGATGTGCAGTGCTGACCTCCTTCTTAGTCTGTCCATGGATGAATCCTCTGATACACTGTGTGTGATTCAGAGCTATGACAATTTTCTCAAGTATTTATCTTTTTCTTGCTTTCTCTTCCAAGTGAAGATTTTCAACCTCGAGAAACGGTCTGAATCATCTCCTCCAATCTGTCCACACTTGGTGATTTGCAATTACATTATCCCAGAGCCCAGAGGACTGTTTATAGACAGCAGCATGGCATGCAGACAACTCATCAGCCCGACTGAAGAAAGACAGAACCTGAATGATCTTCTTAATGCTTGTTCACCTGCTAGACGCTTCACTCTTTACTGACTGTCATACCACAGGATCCGAGTCTGTGAGATTTCATTAAAGGGCTACTTCGGCGGAAAAATAATTGCTCTCAGATGTGTAAATTACTTCTATTTAAACATCTCAAGTCTTCCAGTACCTATCAGCTGCTGTATGTCTTAAAGGAAGTGGTGTATTGTTTCCAGTATGACACAGTGCTCTCTGATGCCACCTTTGTCCATGTCATGACCTGTTCAGCACAGTAGCAAATCCCCATAGAAAGCCTCTCCTGCTCTGGACAGTTCCCTTACATGGACAGAGGTGGCAGCAGAGAGCACTGTGTCAGACTGGAAAGAATACACCACTTCCTGTAGGACACATATTAGCTAATAAATACTGGAAAATTTGACTTTTTTTTTTAAATAGAAGTAATTTACAAATTGCTATAACTTTCACCAGTCGATTTGAAGAAGGGCGTACCACTTTTAAAGTTGTTGGCTACTTTATACTTTATAGTAAAATTGTTCTGTGTTCACTGCACTTACTGACAACAGTTTCCTGTGTGCCCCATAGATCTTAAATCAGACGCCTGTCCTCTAGGCTGCGATGTCCTGCAATGTGGGCTACGAGCTGTGTAAGGAGGTGGCACAAGGACTAACAGGGGGGCAGGAGGTTGCTTGGGTAGCCAAGGGGTTAATTGTCCCAGTCATGTTGTTTGGTCCTCCTCTCTCCCCTTTGCTGCTGGGGATAGGATGTGGAGTAAAGGGGGCGGGAGCTGGCGGGCCAATCAGAGGCAGGTGGTGGGAGGTATAGTGCAGTTACCTTCCTGTATGATCCTCTTCCTGCCCGAAAAACGAGGACGTCAAACGCTCGTGCCAGAGAAGAAGATTTGCATTGTACGTATGGCTGATGAGGCTAGCCTCATTGCGGCGCTGCGGTCCCATATCCAGGGCGACACGGGCTTCCTGTCTCGCCTAGTGTCGGGGCTGGGGGATGCCGTTAGCGCCGATCACCCTGCACTTGCGGCGGTCGGTGGCAGGCGGTCTGCACGGCGCATCCGCCCACCGAACCGTTTGAGCCCGAGTCCCCTGCCACAGCGGCATAGCCGTACGGGAGGAGGAGGGGCTCTTCACACAGCTAGATGCGGGGGACCAATAGCGAGTAGCGCGCCCTTTCCCGCGGCTCCTCCCCTTTCCCGCGCTCTGCAACCGCCACGCTCGGCTACCACTGCTCCCTGCTCACCCGGGAATCCACCCCCGACTCACCAGGAATTCTCCCCCTCCTCCCAGGCAGTTCTCACCGCTAGCTTGGCCTCCCAGAGTTCCCTCATCATGGGAAATACACAGGCAGGTACTAGCTCCAGTTCACAGGACCCCATAGAAGTTGCTGCTCCCACAGCAACCCCTGCTGTTAGTGCAGTGCAGCAAGCACCTGTAGATGCCTCTGATCAGTCTCACAATCCTGGCATGGCTGGTGTGGCTTGTGTGGCTATGCCTACCCAGTCACTGGTGCCGCCCTGCGTTGACCAGGCCTCCTTAGAGGAGCGGCTGCCTGTCGCAGGGGGTTCCCATCGTAAGCACACTGCTTCTAGAGGGCGAAGCTGCAGCCGTTCATCTGCTCACTCTTCACGTGGCTCTTACAGGCGTAGACGCCACAGGCCATCTTCCCATCGCCGCCACCTCTCCCGTCGTTATTCTAGGGAGTCAAGGAGGAGCGACAGAAGTAGAAGGTCTCGATCCTCAAGGTGGCGCTCTCCATCCTCGTCTGGATCTTCTTCCCGTAGTACATTTCGGGACAGAGACAGAGAGTCTCATAGGTTTAGCAAGAGGCAGGAGCCTATAGTTTCGGCCAGTAGGTCGTTTCGCAGGGCCAGTCTGGCCAGCGCGGTGCCCCCTCCAGTTGTTCAGCCGACACCTAGTCCAATCCAGGTATTTCCGGATCCAGCTCCGGTACCCCCAAGTCCGGTGCCTGTTGCAAAGAGCGCAAGTACCACTTCCATGGTTCCAGAAGCTCCAGGATCGTCGAGCGGTGCTCCCGGTGAGTTTGACTTCGCAAAAGCATGGGGGGAGGGGAGTAATGGGGGTGACCTTGTTATCCCGGCCCTTAAGGCCCTGTTACAAAAATTAGAACACAGTCCAGTAGACCAGCCCTCCTCCTTACAACCCTCACTTCCAAAATCCAATAAGGCTAGTGTTTATAAAGAAGCGTTATTTTGTAATATTAACCCCCTAGGCTCTCACCTCACTGATGAGTTAAAAGAAAAGATATGGCAGAATCAATACATAGACATCTGGTCTTTGATCACCGTGGACCTTAGCACAGTAGACAGAGAAAGACGATTTGCCACTGAAAGGTCCTTTGATCGCAAACCGAGGGTGGCAAAAACTATTAACAACTGGCTTCAAGCCTTCGCTGTCCTCGGTTGTGTTATGGGTGAAAAACACCCGGAACGCTGTTCAGAGCTGTTCATTTATCAAGATTCAGTGTAAACGGCTTTTAAATGTTATGGCGGCAGCGCATGGTGGAAATATGATGAGGAATTCCGTCGCCGCCTAGCACTGCAGCCTGAGATTGGTTGGGGCGTTAAAGCAACCGACCTTTGGATTAGACTCATGATGTCACAGAAGTTCCCTCCCTTTCAGTCAGTTAAGGGCCGCTGCTTCTCAAAACGCCCCTGGGGCAGTGGCCGTCAGGAGACCAGGTACCTGTTGGCTTTTCAACGAGGGACATTGCAGATTCTTCGTTCTCTGCAAGTTCAAACATGAGTGCTCTATATGTGGGGCCCCACATTCAGCATCCAGATGCCCACGTCATGCTAAACCATCAGCTCGGCAGATCACTGCTCCCGAGGGACAGAACCCCGGCTGAGCGCGTTAGACACGGCCCCATGGCTAAACAGGTATCCCAATAGGCAAACAGCAAAAATACTATGGGATGGTTTCTCTGAGGGCTTCTTTATACCATTCACACTATCACTGCTCCCCACATGGTCAGATAATCTGAAGTCAGCAAAACAATTTCCCCAAGTGCTGAAGGAAAAATTAGAGCAAGAGATAGAGCTGGGCAGAATGGAAGGCCCATTTAACGATCTCCCATTCCCTAATCTTAGAGTATCTCCATTAGGCATTGTCCCAAAGAAAGATCCTGGCAAATTTAGATTGATACATCATTTATCGCATCCCAAAGGTGACTCGGTAAACAATGGTATTTCAAAGGAAGACGCCTCAGTGTCCTACGTCTCTTTTGACAGGGCTGTATCTCTACTGAGGGCAGCTTGTTCTGGAGCCCTATTAGCGAAATCAGATATCAAATCGGCCTTCAGATTACTCCCTGTTCATCCCGAATGTTATCATCTCCTGGGCTTTCAGCTGGATGGGCTAATTTATTATGACGCCTGCCTGCCTATGGGCTGCTCCATATCCTGCCACTACTTTGAGCTATTTAGTTCATTCCTTGAGTGGGTGGTACGATGCGAAGCTGGCAGTAACGCTATAATACATTACCTTGATGATTTCCTTTTCGTTGCCCCGGGAGATGGTAATATTTGCCAGTTTTTACTATCCACCTTCCTATTCTTTATGAAGAAGTTCGGGGTTCCAATAGCATTGGACAAGACCGAAGGCCCAACAACATCGCTTTCCTTCTTAGGTATAGAATTAGATTCTGTACAGATGGTTTTCAGACTGCCATGTGACAAACTGGAAAAGACGTCGTAGCGGCCAACAATGCTATTAAAGTCAGAGTCCGCCACTCTAAAACTGACATATTTGGAAGGGGCGCTTGGTTAACCATATTCCCAGTCACTGGCCCCCTCTGCCCTGTAGTGATCATCACACGTTACATGGCTGCCCGTTCCTCAGGCGTTAGTTTCTTAGTTCATCAAAATGGTCTCCCATTCACCCGCTACCAGTTCCAGGCTTTGCTTAAGAGGCTTCTGGGCCTGGCAGGGGTCAACCCTGCTAATTATGGGACACACTCATTTAGGATAGGGGCTGCCACAGAGGCGGCTAGAGCAGGCATGTCTGAGGCACAGGTTCAGCGCATTGGGAGATGGAGATCCGCATGTTATGCAACATACATTAGACCCGAATTAATGGAATAACTTTCTTTTCAGATCCCAGGCGTCCAGCCTTGGGGTTTATAGGACACTCTTTCATTTACCATGCGGCTAGGAGGGCGGCGATTCGTCCAGGTGGAAAATCTCTGGGATTCCATTCGGTCGATGCTTACTGGAACGGTGTGAAGGGTCTTCGATGGTCTGAAGTCCTGACTCATGTGATGGAAATTGGTCGAGCAGCCATGGAGCCGGTGATCTTAGTGATACACGCGGGAGGAAATGACTTGTGTTTCTTACGGTTAGCCGATTTGCTTACTATCATACGAGCAGACATTGAAAGAATCCCTAGTTTTTTCAAACAGGTAGTGATCGTATGGTCAGAGATTATTCCTCGGGTCCAATGGCAAGGGGCGAGAGACGCAGGGGCGGTTAAAAAGGCCCATAGAACGGTAAATGCCCGCACATCACGCTTTGTCCGCTCCAGAGCTGGAGTAGTAGTGAGACACAGGCAATTGGAGGGGGATAATAGAAGGTTGATGGGCCCAGATGGCGTACACCTTAATGACATTGGGTTGGATATATTTTTGGCAGGACTACAAGACGGCGTAGAGCAAGCCCTCTTCATCCTGGGTGGGGGTCGCAGCCAGGTCTAGGTGTAGCCTAGCTGCTCCTTGGCGGTTTATTTCAAGTTACCCAAGAGGTGTGAAGGCGGATGTGCCCGTCGGGACCGGCGGCAGGCATACCCTGGGGAAGAACCTCCAGTCTGGCAGTTAAACGGCAGTTAAACAGTTAAAGAGAGTTACGACATTAAATAAAGCTGTGGCCTTTTCCTACCGCCCATAAAAGTTAATATGTTTGTTGTCTTTATTATGGGACGGTAAAGGTTTGGTGGGTGGTGGTCGCAGTCCTGTTAGTCATGTGGGCTACGAGCTGTGTAAGGAGGTGGCACAAGGACTAACAGGGGGGCAGGACGTTGCTTGGGTAGCCAAGGGGTTAATCGTCCCAGTCATGTTGTTTGGTCCTCCTCTCTCCCCTTTGCTGCTGGGGATAGGATGTGGAGTAAAGGGGGCGGGAGCTGGCGGGCCAATCAGAGGCAGGTGGTGGGAGGTATAGTGCAGTTACCTTCCTGTATGATCCTCTTCCTGCCCGGACAGCGAGGACGTCTCTCCCTCCCTCCCTTATGTGGTCAGTGTTTTGTTAACACGTTTCTTTTGTTAGAAATGTTCAACAAGTCACAGCTGTTGGCGGTTTATTTCAAGTTACCCAAGAGGTGTGAAGGCGGATGTGCCCGTCGGGACCGGCGGCAGGCATACCCTGGGGGAGAACCTCCAGTCTGGCAGTTAAACGGCAGTTAAACAGTTAAAGAGAGTTACGACATTAAATAAAGCTGTGGCCTTTTCATACCGCCCATAAAAGTTAATATGTTTGTTGTCTTTATTATGGGACGATAAAGGTTTGGTGGGTGGTGGTCGCAGTCCTGTTAGTCTTGTATGCTGAATGGAGATTCTGTTCATAAGATGGCCAAGCATGGAGGAGCATGTGGCATATACCGGCTCAGTAGTCAACACTGAGGAAGGGGCATGGTCACATGCTCCTCCATGCTCGGCTATCTTATACACAGAATCACCATTCAGCATACAGACTGATGGTGGGGCATGATGGGAGTTGTAGTTGTGCAACAGCTGGAAAGTCACAGGTTGGGGAGCAGTGTTCTATAGTTACAGTCCTGACTACAGGCTTATACATTGTACCTGTCCTGATACATTGTAAAGAAATGTTTGTTTCCCTCTTTGGGTGCCGGTACACATAGGGGTTGTAACGATGAGCTTCATACAGAACCTGGCCTACGGTGTCAAGTTTGGCGTATGATACGGTGACGATTTCTTGTAAATCCTCCTCATAGACTTCAATGGGTAAGTCAAGAATCTGTAACAGAAATCTGAGCCATACCTTTGGGTTACTTCTAGTATTATGTGGTCTGCACGCTTCAGGCTTGTTAGAAAAGTAACGTGTCACTACTATCTGCCACAGAGGAAGGTAGGAAGATCATCTCTGGAATCTACATCTCACCGTCTACAGCAGGGGTCCTCAACTGGCGGACCATGGAGACCAGCTGTCCGGACCCCTGCTGTAGCTCAGTATACCTGTATACTGAGCTGCGGTCTGCACAGTAACTATGAGTGCTCGTAAAGAACGCTCATTGGCTCCCTCCCTGTCATTCACTTTGGTGGCCGCAGCGGTCACAAGAGGCCGCACTCTGCCTCTGGTTTCAGCGCTTGAGTGACGTCACTAGAGTGCCGACACCAGGACAAAGGGAGAGCGGCCTCTAGTGACTGCTGCAGTGCGGCCACAAGAGCGAAGAGCAGAGGAGACGCCTGGACCCAGGTGAGTATAAGTGTTTGTTTTTTATGTTATACTATATGTGAGGGGGAGCGCACAGGGGGGCTATATGGGAGGGGGAGAGCACACAGGGGGGCTATATGGGAGGGGGAGCGCACGGGGGGATATAAACTACTTTGAGGGAGCTCACAGGGGGGCTATATACTACTGGGGGAGCTATATACTACTGGGTGGGAGCGCACAGGGGGGCTATATACTACTGGGGGGGCTATATACTACTGGGTGGGAGCTCACAGGGGGGCTATATACTACTGGGTGGGAGCTCACCGGGGGGCTATATACTACCGGGTGGGAACTCACAGGGGGGCTATATACTACTGGGTGAGCTATATACTACTGGGTGGGGGCGCACAGGGGGGCTATATACTACTGGGGGGGCTATATACTACTGGGGGGGGAGCTCACAGGGGGGCTATATACTACTGGGGTATTTTTTATACTACTGGGGGGAGCGCACAGGGGGGCTATATACTACTGAGGGGAACGCACAGGAGGGCTATATACTACGCGGGGGAGCTCACAGGTGGACTATATACTACTGGGGGGGCACAGGGGGGCTATATACTACTGGGGGAGCACACAGGGGGGCTATATTCTACTGGGGGAGCACACAGGGGGGCTATATACTACTAAAGGAGCGTACAGGGGGACTATATACTACTGGGGGGAGAGCACAGGGGGGCTATATACTACTGAGGGGAACACACGGGGGGCTATATACTACTGAAGGAGCGCACAGGGGGACTATATACTACTAGGGGGTGCACAGGAGTCTATATACTACTGGGCGAGCCACAGGGGGGTTATATACTACTGGGGGAGCGCACAGGGGGGCTATATAAGGGCTGGTGAGAGAGAAAAAAATGCCAGTTTTTCCACTAATAAGGCTAGGTTCACACTGCGTTTTCAGCATCCATTTAACGGATCCGTTTTTTTTAACGTCCAGAAAAATAGGGTCAGCAACGTTTTTTGGTCTGTTTTGGTCCGCCAAAAAAAACGGATCCGTTTTTTTTAATAATGGAAGTCAATGGAAAAACGGATGCACACAAATGAATCTGTTTTTTGCAATCCGTTTTTCATGCGTTTTTTGCAAAAAACGGATGCGTTAAACGGATGCTGAAAACGCAGTGTGAACCTAGCCTAAGCATCAATTCTGTATGCAAATAGTTCAACAACGTTTGTGAAAAGTTAACAAAACAACATGTTTACTACTGATATTTAGCTCGGACCTTCACCTGACAATAGACCCCGGTAAGTGGACCTTACATAGTTAATACATAGTTAATACGGTTGAAAAAAGACACATGTCCATCAAGTTCAACCAAGGAGGGGATGGATACAGGGAAGGGGGAGGGGTGATAGGTTCTATACATATGCATTTATATTATTTTGCTCTAAGAACTTCTCTAGGCCTCTTTTGAAGCCCTCTACTGTTGTTGCTGTGACCAGATCCTGTGGTAGACTGTTCCACAGATTCACAGTTCTCATGGTAAAGAAGGCTTGTCGCCTCCGGAGATTGAACCTTTTTTGAACTAAAAGTTGTTGAGTCTACAGATACAGCTATAGTGTTTCATCTGTAATACATCCCTATTTCAGATCCATATAGCAGATGTATATCCAAATGCTCGCCTTGAACTGTGTTCACACTTTGTAGTTGTGTCACAGTAATTTCACAGTCTTTGCGGCAGTTTGGAGTTTTTACAGCAATTGCAACCTATGTTTTTGATGGTCTTTTGGGTGGCACTAATTCCCCATGAGTCTTTGCAGATGTGAAAACTTAATCAATGATACTTAAACTCCAAGTGAGCAATCTGCTTCCACTAAGTACCATTCACAAACATAGAAAATCTCCCTCTGGAACAGTTTTTTCTAATCTCCTTTATTATCCGCCGTAGAAATTTGCCGCAGAGCTTCGCAGTGTGCTAGATCTTAAGAAACACCTGTCTTCCGCCATACTCTATGCTTCATCTTCATAGAAGAAAAGGTGAACAAATCTTGCCTGGGCTCTTACGGGTAATAATCTGGTGATTATTGCCACCATTGCAGATAAGACGTCTATGCCCGAGTTGGCGTACAGAATGGCGGTTCTGCCTGTTTTGTGATCAAAGGCTTCTAAAATAGCCGGAAATGGATTAGTGTGGATACAATGTGCTGTAACGTGATATTAAAGAGACATAGTTGTGACAAATTTCAAAAAGTCAAAAGATGAGAACATAAGTATGAAGTCGTGTGAGGCTGGCCTCAAGCATTATTTGTCTAACCTGCTGATTGTTCCCTATTAAGGAGCCATCCAGATTAATACCCAATGGTGGTTTTACACGGAGCGATAATTCGCCCGATCGCACGATTAACGATTTTGAATGAACGATGTTTTTTTATAACGATCAGCGTTTAGACGGAACATCGTATGGAAAAATTGTTATGCGATCGCTTAAGCCTATCTCGCACATAGGTGAAATCGTTGAAAGAATGTTTACCCGGAACGATCTGTGATTTTTTTGCGAGCGATCAACGACGATTTGAGAACATGTTGAAAGATCAAAATGAACGATTTCTCGCTCGTCGCTTGATCGTTTGCTGCTTTTACACGTACGATGATCGTTCGAATTCGATCGTTATCGTGTAAATTCGAATGATAAATCGTTCCCTGTCAAACCACCATGATGCACTGACTATAATTATATCACCTGTGACATACTAAGGAAATCCTAAAAAAATATTACCTGCTGATGGACAATGAGGACTGGAATTGAGAAGCAATGTTGTATTGTAGCTCAAGTTAGTGGAACTGAAGAACAACACCAGACATTGCCTTTTGTTTCTCCTCTAGAAAGAGAACGACCTTTCTTTAGCTACTATATATGGTATTTCAGTTCAGCTGTAGTACCAGATATGGCCACAAACAGGGGTGGCACTGTTTCTAAGTAAATTAGGTTCAGCTGCAATATCTCCTGTGGATAGGAGACAAGTTAGTTAGTAAAGTACTGGGAGCTTGGACTAGTCTCTCTTTGGTGGAGGAAACACATTAAGGTAGTTCCACGTTCCATTGGTGGGAACCTTCTATTCGGAAAGCAGCAAAGGTCCTACCTCTTCTGCTCTTCAGTGTTCAACTTCCTCCCGCTGCCCATCCGTGCTGACACTTCGAGAGGGGGGAGGGAGCATGTAGCGGCATTGTGTGCAGACGAAACCACACCCACAAGCATTATTGGTAACATCCGGCAGCTATTGATCACTGCCTGCAAAATGGCCTGCCCTACCCCCCCACCCCGTCTGCGGAAGTATCAGCATGGAGGGGCAGACAGAGGAAGTGGAGTACTGGAGGAAAGACAAGGTAGGACCTTTCCTGCTCTCCAGCTATCCCCTTAATTGCAAGTACCCACAACCACTCCTAGATGTGTAATTGGATTCAGGGACTTTTCATATATCAGCCCTATTGAAGCTAAGACATTGGAGAGTCTTATCCTGCGTTTACACGGAACAATTATCGTGCAAATTTGCACGATAACGATCGAATTCGAAGGATAATGGTACGTGTAAACGCAGCAAACGATCAAGCGACGAGCGACAAATCGTTCATCTTGATCTTACAACATGTTCTTAAATCGTCGTTCGTTGTTCGTAAAAAATTTGCAGATTGTTCTGATTGCGAGATAGGCTTAAGCGATCGCAAAACGATTTTTCCGTATGATATATCGTTCCGTCTAAACGCTGATCGTTATAAAAAAACATTGTTTTTTCGATATCGCTAATTGTATGGGCAAATTATCACTCTGTGTAATTGCAGCATTAGGGTCCTATAACATGGGCCGACTACAGCCTGATCATTTTTGTAAACGAGCGCCGACCTGCTAGATCGGCGCTTGTTTATTGGGCCTATTACACGATCCGATAATCGGGCAGTAAGGGCTGCATGGATATCGTTAGCAATGTCCATGCAGCCCCTGCCCGAACACCTTACCTCTCAGGCCTGTGATTGGCTAAGCAGCCAGTCAGCTGACTGGCCCTTAGACGCTGCTGCCCCCCCCCAGGACCAGGAAGCTGCGGAGCACAGGAGAGAAGCAGTAAGAGGTAAGGTGTTAGGTGTTAGCCGATGATTTGGGGTCCAAACCTAACCCAACGATCAACCGATGATCGTTGTCATTGGCTGTTCATTGTCTCTATTCCACAGAGCGATAATCGGAGGAATCGGACAATTATCGCTCTGTGTAATAGGGCCTTTAGATGCCTGGAATTTAAGAGAAGGCACAAATGGCCATTTAATAAGGATCACTTCCATTTGCCATAGAAAGCCCAGGAGGCCCGGGGGAAGGCAATAATTACTCAGTACATTTCACATCAATAGCTATTATACATTATATGTTTCTGTGCATCATTATCTGTCGGGGTTAATTGTGTTACTTCCCTGCAAGGCATGAGATTGCCGAACCCTCAAATTTATGTTATTAATTTTCTTTCTATCAAATTTCGTTTTTTATATAATTTTTTTCAAAACTAAGAAGGAGAATGACAATAACAACAATACAATGTCGAGGAGGTATTAATGGGGGGGGGGGGGTTCAAGATTTGGGAAACTAGGGCTAATACCTAGAAGCGTGTTAGCTACCATACTCCACAACGGGTGGATGACCTTGCATTCCCATCATAGGGCATGTGCACACTGAGCAATTCTCGTGGAATACCGCGCATTTTATAGCGCTCGCAGAATTGTTGTGGAATTCCCGCGGAATTCCGTGTGAAAAATTATCTCTCATAGAGTTCTATGGAATTCCGCCAGCGCAGTCCGCCTAAATAATTGACATGTCAATTGATTGGGCGGAACGCGGACTCTGCGGATTCCGGAGAGAATTCTGAACTGAAAATTCCCATTTTGCTCTATGGAAAGGAGCAATGTTGCATTTAAATGGGCGGAATTCCGCTACAATTGCTCAGTGTGCATAGACCCATGCTCCTCATTACATCTCCAACAGGTTGAGGGCAGTGAGGCATTCATGTTATCTAGAACCCCTTGGTGTCCTAGACAACCTGCTAACCAACCTATATGTAACCTTCTTGTAATGCTATGCAACTTTATATATAGAAGGGATTTCTGACTGAGAGAAGCATGCATTCAGTTCTTTTTCCCAGCCTGCGATATATATGGAGATGGCTTGTCTGTTTCTTTTGTATAATTTAGAACCCTTATACATTTTCTGAGTATTTATGTGAACGGCCAGCTCAGGACTGGAGAAAAACAAGAAGAAACAAGATTGCAGTAATTGGAGCTACATGTTAGGTCTTTGGGGGTTGCGGGCCGGCCACATAGCAGCCCACATACAAAGGGTTACAATACAAAATTATGTTAATTTTTTCCATAAGAAACTGTTACCTGGATATAGTTCCATTAGGACATCCCCCAGCTTAATGTCTGACAAACGCCTAGGACATTTAAGCCCTACCCCTAAGACATAAAGGCCCCAAAATCTCCACCCCATCTGCAGTCAGTCTGTTTGCTAGGCAGGAACCGATTCCACCATTCTGGAGCCTCATCCATTTGCCAGAATGAAGAGCAGCTCCAAAGAGCGTCTCTCTCTTTGGAGGACCTGACATGTCCACAGTTTATACCCAACTTATTGATTTCAATAGGAATTGTGTAATTCTTTGATCTAGTGTTGCAAGAAAATTAAAGGGGAACTCCAGGTAGAGGTTAAAAAAATTAAACCTCTGCAGAAGCATATAGCATTACTTACCTATCTATCTAAGTTTTGAAACTACCAAAAATCCATTTGTTTAGGGGGGGGGTTGTTCTGTATTGTGTTTCTGTCCTTCCCGGTTGAACAGTTCCCAGAATGCAATGCTTTCTCTCAGCTGATCATCACAGTCCTCTACCCATCACAATCAGTAAAATTAGTGCTGCACCTGCTTCTGGCCGGTCAGAGATGGTGAATCCTTCAGGGGATTGGGGGAACCAGCCAAGCCTCCTGGGACCTCACGCCCTGCCCCCTGTCTGCATCATCAGCCTGATCTCAGCAAACACACACAATGTGAGACAGAGGCATAGAAGATTTGTCTCCTAAGGGGGGAGAGCAGTGGGAGCAGGAGACAATGTGGATTGGCACAGAGACCATTTTTTTCACTTCCGGAATTTCTATCAGCTACCAGTGTGGCAGAACTGCACAGATATGGTAATACATTGTATAGACCAGTGCTTCTCAATTCCAGTCCTCAGGCCTCACCAACAGGTCATGTTTTGAGGATTTCCTTAGTATTTAACAGGTGATATAATTATCCTTAGTGCATCAGGTCTTATCACAGCTGCTTTTTGTATGGGATATCCTCAAAACATGACCTGTTGGTGAGGCCTGAGGACTGGAATTGAGAAGCACTGGTATAGAGACATCTATATAACTTTTAATGTACTTTTAATAGAAAACAAGTTTTTCTTATGCGGAGTTACCCTTTAAATAAATACTAAAAGGTTTATTTGCAGCCAATTACTGAGGTTCTTAGTAGCTGGAACACCTGTGACCATCTTCTCAGTCAATAACTCTTCAAGATTATTAGTCATGATCCCTTTTAATTTATTCTGTGAAAATTCCTTAGTTGAGATTTAGGCTGGGTTCACACTACGTTTTTGCAATCCGTTTTTTGAAAAACGGATTGCAAAAAATGGATGCAGCTGCGTGCATCTGTTATGATTTGTTTTTCCATTGACGTGCATAAAAAAAAAAAAAACGGATCAAAACAGATCCGTTTTTTTGGGGGGGGACGGAAACAAAACGTGGTCGACCTCATTTTTGTGTCCGTCAAAAAAAACGAATCCGTTAAACGGATTGAAAAAATCTAGTGTGAACCCAGCCTAAGGGTGGTATTACACGGAACGATAATCGGCCGAATTGGCCCGATTCGGCCGATTATCGCTCCGTGTAATAAATGCAACGATCAGCCGATGACAACGATCATCAGCTGATCGTTGATATAGGTTAGAACCTATTTTCGTCGGGCGCCGACCGCGCACCGCTGCGTGTAATAGCGGTGCGTGGCTGGCGACTAACGATATACATTACCCATCCACGTTCCAGGGCTGCTCCTGCCGTCCGCTTCTCCCTGCGTCCCGCGCGCGCTCTAGCGTCACAGAGGCCTGTCAGCTGATAGGCCGCTCAGCCAATCACAGGCCGCGGCGGTCCCGGCCTGTGATTGGCTGAGCGGCCTACCAGCTGACAGGCTGCTGTGACGCTAGAGAGCGCGCGGGACCCCCGGGAGAAGCGGACGCAGGAGCAGCCCTGGAACGTGGATGGGTAATGTATGCCAGTTTAGCAAGGGCTGCAAGGACATCGGTAACGATGTCCTTGCAGCTCTTGTCAAACGATTATCGGGCCGTGTAATAGGTCCAGTAAACGAGCAACGATCTAGCAGATCGCTGCTCGTTTACAGGTATTATCGGGCCCTGCTCGGCCCGTGTAATACCACCCTAAGGGTCCATTTACACAGAAAGATTATCTGCCAAAGATTTGAAGCCAAAGCCAGGAATGGATTTGAAAAGAGTAGAAATCTCAGTCTTTCCTTTATGACCTGATCTCTGTTTATAAAACTTTGGCTTCAAATCTTTGGCAGATAATCTGTCAGATAATCTTTCTGTGTAAATGGACCCTGAGGGTCCTATTACACTGTTAAAGATGGCCCGATCAATAATGTAAATGAGCATCAATCTGCTAGATCGCTGCTTATTCACTGAGCATTTTATATGGCTCGATTATTGTTTAGCAAGTGCTGTACGGATGTCGTTAGTGATGTCCATGCAGTCCTTGCCCTAAACTATTCATACATTACCCCTTCACGCTCTCGTCGGCCATGCTTTGCTATTACATATAGTAATGCGCGCTCAATGCTAGAGGATTTAACGTGTGAACCTAAAGAAACAGTCAGCCGTCTTATGGCCGTCCGTATTACATGGAGCGATAATCAGCTTGATTCTGTTGATTATCGCTTTGAGTAATAGGGCCCTTAGGGGTTATCCAGAATTAGATTTTTTTTTTCTTCCAAAAACAGCACCATTACCTGGCTGTGTGTGGTATTATAACTTTATTCCCTTTAATGGAACTGAGCTGCAATACCACAGCCAACCTGAGGACAGATGTGATGCTGTTTCTAAAAGAAAGCAGCCATGTATTTCTAATCCTAAATATCCCCTCTAAGTCTTTCATCTGCAAGTTACTATTACTGACCTCTTCCTCCAGCTACGTGCCGGCCACTTCCTATTGTTAAGTGTGCTCTTCCTTGTGTTCCCCGTATATGAGAACAACATAATTTGCAGGACAATGGATATAATAAACACATATATATATCATCATTGGGTTATCAAATATTCTGGATTATCAGATGTCATAGAGCAGGCATGTCCAAACTTTTTTCAAAGAGTGCCAAATTTGATGAAGTGAACATGTGCGAGGGCCGACCATTTTACATGCTACATGCTATATGCTTTATAACACAGGCAGATAATAGCAAGCTGGATACCTGGGGGGCCGTAAAAGTTCGGAACGCGGGCCGCAAATGGCCCTCCGGCCGGACTTTGGACATGCCTGTCATAGAGAAGTTCACAAAACTAAGGATACAGGACCCTAAGGAAGAAATGATTAGATGTAACTGGGACCTTCTAGTGTCTGACAACACACATAGTCGCCAACTGTCCTGGTTTTGAAGGTCCTGGGTATGTCCCGGCAAGCCCCACCCCCGTGACATCAAGCCCCTCCCCTGTGTAGACCCCTATGCTTTTAACAATAACGGTATGTGCACACTAAGAAATCCCTAATGGTCCCATAGGCTTCTTTTTATGGTTTGCCAGATTCCCCTGCCCGCCCGAAGAATGAACCCACTCATTCTTCGAGCAGATGGAGGCATCTAGCAAACCACAGAATGAAGTCTACGGGAACAGCGGAGATGCGAACGTCCGCGAACAGCAGGGGCAAGCTGAGGAATCTGCAGCGGGTGATCCACCGGGATTCCATAGCGTGGACATACCCTCAGCCTATGAGGCATATAATTTAAAGCAAACTGCTCTGCCAGTCACTGTTTTGGCTGCAGGCAATATTCTTCCTCGGGCCACTAGAGGCTGCTCTCTCTTTCCAGGTGTTACTTGGCTAGAGGAGCCTGAAGAAATAGAAGATGGTGTTCTGCAGGGAGCATGATGGCGATCACTGCGATGTGCGAAAAAAAACAGACAGTGTCACATTTAATCCCTCTGCTCCCATTGACTTCAATGGGAGATGTGGAGCTACACGCATGTCACTTTTTCCCATGTGGTTACAATTGTAAAACTCCCACTGAAATACATGGTAGCTGCAGCGCCATGCTGTGCACAGACAGAGGTTTTACCTATGTGAACATACCTTTAAAGGTGTCGCTTTTATCCATGGTTATGTTTGGTATTGCTGGAGTGAAGCCGCAGTACCAGACACGGCCACAGACACAAGTGGTGCCGTTTACAGAAGGAAAAAAAAAAACATTTAATTGACAAATTAATGCTATTTAAAGGGGATAGCGACTATCAATGTGACCTCTACTTAGTCTCTTTTAATGTTGGGCACAGAGCCAAAAAAAAAGCAAGAAGAAAGCCGTCCGTTGCTCTCACAGACACGGTTCCCATTTGACGCTTCCGTCTCATTCATCCGGAGCTAAACAAACAGCGAGGATCAGATTTATTTACAGTTCTGTTGCTATATTGAGTCAGGAGAAAACGGCCAGCCGCCTACTTCTCTACTTATGTATGAAGCATCGTGCAGCCGCCGCCGCCGCCGCCTCCCCCTCCCTGCCGCTGGCTATTATGTAGTGCGAATTATATTTATAGACTAAGGCTACTACCTTGAAAAGCCTTAGGATGGTTGTTAAATTACGACAACAACAAAAAATTGTACTCCAGAACCTCTAAAACTAAAAGCAGTTTTTTTTCCAGCCTGGTCATAGGGGTCCTCCACTATTCCAACTTTTTAGATAGATCTCTTGATCTTTTCCTGCCAGAATCTCCCAAGGTCAGTTGTGTGGAAACCTGGCAATAAACACAGAAACATAGAAGATTGTCGGCAGAAAAAGACCACCGGGTCCATCTAGTCTGCCCTATTAGTATTTCCATTCTTATTATCTTAGAATAGATACTGTATATGTTTATTCCAGGCATGTTTAAATTCTGTTATTGTAGATTTACTGATCAATAAGTGATCAGTTTCCCTACAGTGACCCTACAGGTAAACTGAGGAATTACATATCTGAGCTTCCACATCCAGGAGGTCCTATAGTAAATCATCCCGATAGACTGGGAGAAACCATCCAAAGAAGCCATTTTCTTGGATACGTGTCAGCCTCCTTGTTCATCTAACTCCTATGCCGCCTGTACCCACTTACCGCTAGGTCCACAATACATAGATTTTTGTGATGTCTTTGAAATACATTGGCCACATCTCAGGTTGGTAAATGGTCTTTCTTGTTTTCCTTGAATCTATCAGAACGTCAAGCCATGGCTCATCCACACTCAATGCACCTGAATAGGCACATCTCTCCATGGAGAATACAAGAGTGGATGACGCATCCAAGGCTCTATTGTCAGTTTAGTCTTGACGTTGCTGCATCTATATCAAGGACATCTGGCTAAGGTTGTAATATCTGATGCATAACAGCTAGGATTTTGAGGAATCTTCTGTAAGCCTCAAGGGATCTACTGTATTCCCTTGGATATGGACGCTTGGAGCGTTAAACATGTAGGTCTCGATGTTCCTCTTACAGTGCTGCTTAAAGGGGTACTCCAGCTGGGCTATTTTGGGATCTGGCCAGGGAGGAGGTGGCTGAGAGAAAAGACGTCCACTCACCTCCCCGGATCCAGCGGCAGGTCCAGTATCGCGGCGCTCCGGTCCCCAGTTCCCCGCCGCTTCCTGGTGTCTGACACGGGCTCGAGACGTGACGTCTCAAGTCTGCTCAGCCAGTCAGTGACAGAGGCGGGATCCGTTTCAAGTCCGCTCAAATCCCGCCTCTGTCACTGACTTGAGACTTCACGTCTTGAGCCCACGTCAGACACCAGGCAGCGGCCGGGGACCGGAGCGCCGCAATATGGGACCCGCTGTTGGATCCGGGGAGGAGAGTGGACGTCTTTTCTCTCAGCCACCTTCTCCCTGGCCAGATCCCAAATTAGCCTCGCCCCCTGCTGGAGTACCCCTTTAAGCCAATGATTCATATATACGTACATAACAACAGCAGGTACTGCGGACGAGGGGCACGTGTAGAGATTGCTTAATTGTGATGGTTTCCAAAGAACGTTTGGCAGCTCTGGTGAAGACCAGGCTCAACATTATTCGAAATACCCCTAAATAAATGTAAATCAGGGCCCAGACTCCAAAATTAAGGGGAAATTACGCCCGAGATATATTAATAGTAGATTTTAGAGGGAGAGAATGAAGTCTAAAATCTGGCTGATTAGATGTCAATGATGATCAGTGGTCACATGACCCAGCTACATTCATGAAATGGATGTATACAGCAGAACTGGCATAAAACAGATGACACTGCAGATATAGTGATAGAGAGTGTGCATAGGAGTGCTTCTTTAAGACTCCAGGCCAGACACCAGGGATGGAAATTAAAATTGAGACCCCATGTCATACCCTAAAATTTAGACCCCTGAGGTGCGCACAAAACTTGTAGCCCCATCAAACTGTAAAACTATTTTTAAACCAGCATCAGACATCACAATTAAAGGGGCTATCCAGCCAAAATCTTTCTCTTTCAAATGAACTGGTTTCAGAAAGTTGTATAGATTTTGTAATTTGCTTCAATTTAAAAATCTCAAGTCTTCTTATACCTATCAGCTGCTGTATGTCCTGCAGGGCATGTTTTCTTTTCAGTCTGACACAGTGCTCTCTCCTGACATCTATGGCCGAGACAGGAACTGTCCAGAGCAGGAGAGGTTTTCTATGAAAATTTGCTGCTGATCTGCACAATTTCTGTCTTAAAAATACAAATGTGAACAGCGCTCCAGGGTGAAAATGAAGGAGAGTAAATTGGAGACTCTCACCTGATAATGTTGTGCGAATGCAAGGCACAACACTCAGTAACAGGGTGTATGAGAACCGCAGACACTTTCAGCTACCATAACAGGATACTAGTAATAAAAAATTCCTCCACTCCAACAACCCTGGGTAGAATCGGGCGCAGGTCCAAAATAGGCAGAAGATAAAAAAATAGAATAATATAAAGTATAAAAAATTTATAAAAAAACAACGCGTTTTGAAGTCGGGTCAACTTCTTTATCAAGTGTCACTTGATAAAGAAGTCGGCCCAACTTCGAAACGCATTGGGGAAATTTATAAAACATGGTGTAAAGTGAAAGTGGCTCAGTTGCCCCTAGCAACCAATCAGATTCCACCTTTCATTTTCCAAAGAGTCTGTGAGGAATGAAAGGTGGAATCTGATTGGTTGCTAGGGGCAACTGAGCCAGTTTCACTTTACACCATGTTTGATAAATCTCCCCCATTGTGTTTTTCAGAAATATTTTATACTTTTTATCTTGGACCTGCGCCCAATGTATGTGTGTGCCCATACAGAGTCTGACATCGTCCAGTGTCTACATTCCCATGTAGAATGTAACACCTTGTTGTTCAGGAGGAATAACAGAGGAAAAGCTTAACACAGAGTTCTAAAAGAAGATGCTGTACCACTGTTACTTCAAGGGGAATACCAGAATTTGGTAAAACTGACATGTCAGGAGAGTAGACCTAAAATAGACGTGTCAGGATTGGATGTGTCCTCTTTAAAGCAACTCTGTACCCACAATCTGTCCCCCCCCCCCCCCCCAAACCACTTGTACCTTCGGATAGCTGCTTTTAATCCAAGATCTGTCCTGGGGTCCGTTCGGCAGGTTGATGCAGTTATTGCCCTAAAAAACAACTTTTAAACTTGCAGCCCCGTGCCCAACGGCCTTGGCATATAATATCCGTGCCCTAACTATGAACCACCCCTCCATCCCTCCTCCCCACCCTCTTCATCATTAGGAATGCCACTGGAACATTTTCTCCTGTCTGAACATTGCACAGGTGCCTTAACGATCCAGCCCATGTGCCGTGCTGACACAGGTGGGGAATAGGAGACAATCTGGAGTATTCCTAATGATGAGGAGGGCGGGGAGGAGGGACAGAGAGGTTGTGCCAGCCTAATGCATACACAATCTAAGCCCCGACCTTTGGGCACAGGGCTGCCAGTTTAAAAGTTGTTTTTTAGGACAATAACTGCATCTCCTGTCGAACGGACCCCAGGACAGATCTTGGATTAAAAGCAGCTACAAGCGGTTTGGGGGGTCAGATTGTGGGTACAGAGTCACTTTAAATTAACCTCACCCTGTCCTGTTTTCTCATATTCATTCTGCCTTATTGACATCACGGCAAGTTTGTATTCTTCACAGATTTCTCTTTACAAGGTATGAAAATGTTGCAATAAAAAAGAGAAACCAGTGTGTATTAGCATAACACAGGATGCCTTAGTACAGAGCATTCCTTCGAGGGGCTATTCCTCAGTGTGTGAGATAATTACAAATATTTACACTCCGGAGGCCGGAATGAAAGTGAAGATTAGCAGAATAATTAGACATTTACGGGGATGGATTTAACATGTCTAAGCCCTCCATTAATCAAGAACACATGTAAATCCAGCGATTACATCCAGCACGCAGCCGCCACCGCTGCCGCATCCCCCTGAATTTTTGTCAGGTTTCCGAGCATTCCTGGAAGCATTTTCTATCATTATTACTGCAAATGGGACCTCATTCTAACTCCAATAAAACAACTGTCGTTAAACAAGATTCATTGCAAATTGAAACATGGCAGCACCGCCAAAACAAATTATCAGCATTCAGTCTCCGCTGTCTGCCATGGCTCTCCAGTACAATTAAATAGTGTTTTAGGGAAATGTTCCTATTTATGACTATGGGTTTGACTCATAGAAAAGCTGGACGGAGCGGGGGGGGGGGGGGGGCAGGGTTTGATAATGTAGTTTGAAGGAATGGAGAAGATCCGGTGGAGGAATGAGCTGCTCCAACCTTTTCTTTTCTAATTTGGATAAACACATTATGGTCTGATAGAACGACTAGTGTTGGTTCACTGTTTCGGAATCCAAAGGGTTGTAGTGTCATTTAATAGAAGTGGAAGTGTCATGAGGGGGATTTATGGATTAAAGGGTTGATCTTTTTTTGAGGTTTAGATGTTGTAGATACAGTGTTCTTGGACCCTAGGTGTCCATATCTATTGTTCTTGGACCTCAGATGTTGCATGTCCATTCATCCTTTTGTGGTGTGTGCTCGACCGGTTACTTGCTAGATGGTGGTTGGTCGGTGGAATATAGCTCAGCTTGATGGTAGGTTGTCGTGACCTCAGTGCTGAATCAGCACACAGGTATGAGGCACACCTGCTTTTAGTTTTGGAGTCTGGCTTCACCCTTTCCCCAATGGTCGGTGACCTGCTGGATTGTAATGGGTCCCTTGGGCGCTTATCACGGTGGTCCAGAGTGGAGTTATGATCATCCAGACTGTCGGTACTGCCACCCACAGAAAAGGGGAGATGTCCCAAGGACGGTGTAACCCGTGTGTAGGTGCTGATATAATGATCACTGAGTCCAAATAGAATAAATAAACTTATAATATGTATAATACAATCTGGACTTGATTAGATCCGTACCGAGAACTGTGAGGTAGAAGTGGAACAGCAGTGCTGGCTTGGTTGCGTGCTGACAAGAGTAGAGAGAGTTGAGAGCAGTGGAGAAGAGTAGGTCGTGAACATTCATAGTACCGGAGAGGAGTCTGTCGTGAGAGTCCCAACCCAGTTTAGCATTGTGCTCTGCCGGAACTTTAGAATAAGTAGAAGAAGAATACTTGAAAATACTTGAAAGAAGAAGAATACTTGTGCCCGTGTTTTGGCCTTTGTTGTTGCTGTACCACCTGTTGCCCTACAGTGTCGGGTGACCTGTCCTCCTAGGGTGACACAAGCCCCAGTCCTAGTTACCTGAGTTGAGTGAGTGTCCGAGGGTGTCCCTGTGTCACCTGCATTGCGAGATAGAGTACGCAGACTTGTAGCAACTTTGCTCTATCCGGATAAGTTCCTCTGCTATAGGATACCAAGCTGCACTTTTAGAGATGTTCACAGCATGGGTTAAGGTGATCCCTGACTTTTCCTCTCTGTTAGGTGTTTAGCACTGCATAGTAAGGATAAGAGTTGCTTCAAAGAAGAAAGTCTCTGTGTCTCCCATATGTCTGTCTACTACCACACTCTAGACTAGACTACACTGGACTACAGCAGGGACCGTCTTGTCTTGCATCCTCTCTCTACCGAAACTTAGATAAGACTGACTAAGTGTGTAACTACACTTTCTCTCCCCATGTGACAAATTCCTACAGGGTGTGTAACAGCTCCTGTGAGTGGTGGAGAAGAGAATGCAAAGAGAAAGAAGAATAGAGATAGGCAGAAGGAAAAAGCAGTTCTCATTGGTGCTGCAGTTCCTAAATAAAACATTATTTTCTGATTCACTACAGCTGTGTAATGTACAGACATAGATATATACATAATACTGACATCTAGTGGCAAAACTTATACATGACTTTATTACCACTTAAACTTGAGTTACAGGCTTTTGTTAGGGGTGTTCAAAGTAGCAACACCCATGGTGGGATACCACACTTTCGACTACTGTATATGTCTTGCATATCCATTATAGTTGGACCCTAGGTGTTGTACATCTATTACTTTTGAACCCTAGGTGTTACATTTGCACTTGCTAGTGCAGCACCACTGATCTTGGACAATAGTGTTGGATGAAGAAGAAAGGATATGCAACACATGTCAGTGGTGAATTGTTCTTGAATGGGAAGAACATGGGCAGCACTCTTCTTTGGAATTCTCTGGAGTCTTACAATCTGAGACATGTTACAGGCTTATATGTCTCCTGGTCTTTAGATGTCAAGGTCCATTGGTCTGATCAGTCCAGTCATGGTCCTATGTTTGGACCCCAAGTTCTAATGGGTTTCTCAGTGTTTAAAATGAAGTTCTGCTTCCCTATCAGAAACAGCACCTCACCTGTCCTTGGGTTCTTTCTGATTTACAACTCATTTACAGGAATACGTCACAGACAGCCCACAAATATCAGCAAAATTTTCTTAGGAAAGTCAAGTGATACCATACCATTATTACGCTGTCCTTATTGTTGATCACTTTTGCTTTCTGAGTTTTGCATTGCCATGAGCCCCTCCATTTGCCTTCTCATCCCTATCACTCACTGTCTTCCTCCTTGTTCTGATTTCTTCTTCTTCATGCAGCTTTTGTACAAGTCTCTATTGACAGCGAGCACTAGTTAGATGTACACATTATTGCCGGCACGGATGAGTCATTTATACGAAGTATATAGCACTTAAAGGTCTTGCGTCCTTATACCGCTGTGCTACACATTGAATTTACAGTGATATTACATGAGACTTACAAGGTGACATGGTAACCAAGGCTCTAGTCTTCTGCAGATATTTAACGTAAGGCTCTGGGCTCCAGTGCAAAATATGCAACAACAATCTCACATAGCCTGTGCCATATATATTACTGGTTTCTATTTATGTATTGTGTATATATTGTATATATTTATATATCTGCTGCCTCTGCACCTGCATTAGTTGTACCCCCAGTCTTATGATCCCAGAAGACGTTCATACAATCATAAAGAAGTACTCTCTGCATTCATAATTTTTTTATACTGCTGGGGTTTCAAAAACAATAATAAACAGTTTATTCTCACCAAAGACGCTCCCCCAGGCTTCTGCTGTCATATTTTCAGGTCCTTTGCGGAACACTTGGTCCGCTACTTCTGCGATGGCCTACTGGCTACTTCTGGCTCAGTTGCCCCTAGCAACCAATCAGATTCCACCTTTCATTCCTCACAGACTCTTTGGAAAATGAAAGGTGGAATCTGATTGGTTGCTAGTAGCAACTGAGCCCGTTTTACTTTACACCATGTTTGATAAATCTCCCTCATTATCCTTACCTGTCCGCATTGCCTCAGTGTCTTCCTCTGGTGTTGCCGTTCTCCCCCAGTGACTGCAGAGCCTCCACTTCCGAGACTTAGCCTGCTTAGCCAATCACTGACTGAGATGCTGCAGCCAACTGGGCCAGTGATTAGCTGAGCGGACTGTCAGCGGGGGAAACCGGTGACACCAGAGAAAGACATTGAGGGAGCGCAGACAGGTAAGGACAACATGGTTATTGGTTTTATATGCACCAGAAGCAATATATTTAAAAAGGCCGACCGCCGGGAAGCCCCTTTAACCTTTTTATTCCTTAAATTTCCATATCACACTAGAGGGATTGGATCAAGAACCATAACAGTAAAACAACCGTTGATCTAGTGCTAGGACTGCATTTCTTTACTGCCGCTGTGATTGAGCCATCTGCTGGTGACTTTGTAAATGTTCTTCAATTTATTCAGGACAGCTTCAAAGGGAAGCTCAGAAACTATCAGAGGTAAAGCCAAGGAAACATTTGAATTTTGCCAACCTCTAACCTTGATGGATGTGCCTGGTGTTTAACCGTACAATGCTCCAACACAGAGCTAGACCAGGAGGCAGAGCCTGTCAGTGCCTGCCCTTAAAGGAGAAGTCCGGCCAAAATTAATTTTTGATATGTTGTTACTTATGAAAAGTTATACAAATTTCTAATGTACATTAATTATGGGAAATGCACATATAGAGCTATTTCCCTTAATTTAGTAGATCAGGAAGTGTTAGAAATATCTCTGAAGAAGTGACGTCACGACCCAGGGTGTAATTCCTATGGAGTGTCCAGCAGGGGGCGCTCTCTATATAGAAGTCTATGGGACTTTATTGTTTCTATGGGTTTCTATGTAATGTAATGTAGTGTACAGTGCTTTATTGAATGAATACATCTATGGAATACTTTGGGGAGCAAGTGTCCTTGCTCCCCAAAGTATTGCATAAATGTATTCATTCAATACATTCAATACACAGTAAGCCCGCCGATCCGCCGCATTCCCGCCGATCCGCCACACGCTGATCCGCCGCATTCCCGCCGATCCGGACCATATACATTGAACTACAGCTCCCATCATCTGCTTCTAGTATGAACAGGTGATGGGAGCTGTAGTTGGGTAATGGATATGACATGCCGCCGGGCGCAGGGGGGAGCCGCTCAGTACACAGGAGCGCTCCCCCCTCCTCCTCCTCCTTCCGTGATAACTTCCGCCTATACCAATGCTGAGTCCCTGCCTGGCCGCCGCTCTCCGCTCTCCCCCCCATACATACCGGCTCCCGATACATCCTGGTGTCCGCGCTGATGCCGGGAGCCGGTATATGAGAGCGGAGAGCGGCGGCCAGGCAGGGAGTCAGCATTGGTATAGGCGGAAGTTATCACGGAAGGAGGAGGAGGAGGGGGGAGCGCTCCTGTGTACTGAGCGGCTCCCCCCTGCGCCCGGCGGCATGTGATATCCCTTACCCAACTACAGCTCCCATCACCTGTTCATACTAGAAGCAGATGATGGGAGCTGTAGTTCAATGTATATGGTCCGGATCGGCGGGAATGCGGCGGATCAGCGTGTGGCGGATCGGCGGGAATGCGGCGGAAATGCGGCGGATCGGCGGGCTTACTGTGTATTGAATGTATACATTTATGCAATACTTTGGGGAGCAAGGACACTTGCTCCCCAAAGTATTCCATAGATGTATTCATTCAATAAAGCACTGTACACTACATTACATTACATTACATTACATAGAAACCCATAGAAACAATAAAGTCCCATAGACTTCTATATAGAGAGCGCCCCCTGCTGGACACTCCATAGGAATTACACCCTGGGTCGTGACGTCACTTCTTCAGAGATATTTCTAACACTTCCTGATCTACTAAATTAAGGGAAATAGCAGTATATGTGCATTTCCCATAATTAATGTACATTAGAAATTTGTATAACTTTTCATAAGTAACAACATATCAAAAATTAATTTTGGCCGGACTTCTCCTTTAACTGCTCCATCACAAGCTGTGGTAGATGTAGAGAGAGTCCAGAGGACAATGCTTCATATTTATTACATCCTATATGATTTATATATGATATTACGTTAAAGGGGAACTACCAGCAGGTAGTAAGTGCAGGGAAAAAAGCACTTTATAAGCATTTCCCATAATAAGTGTATATTACTCCATTAGTTTAAATTCATGACATGGTGTTGCAAAAGCTGAAGTGCCAAAAGTTCCCCATCACTGACCTAATCCATGAGCCAATTACATCTATAAGCCAAGTAAGGAGGCATCCTTTTTGGTTCTACCCAAAAGTCTATATTCCTACATGATACTCAGAAAGCAAAAGTGACCGGCACTACAGAAAAAATTCAATAACAGGCTACCTTTTCACTGGCTAGGCGTTAAGGTGTGCACATAGACTAGTGGTGCTCAGCAGCTTGAGAGGAACAATCTAACTTTCTAAGCCTATAACTGAATGAAGAAGAGGAAAGGTGGTGGTGGAAATGGGCATTTAAGCAAAGTAACAAAGACGAGAAAGAAAGTGAGTCTTTGTGGTTTAACCCCATGTAGGATCACCTGGATGACCTAGTCCAGGTCTTTCTTCATTTTTTTTTTGGTTTGATCAAGGAAGCCCTATGATCTGGGTTACTTACACCCTCCCATTGATGACCATTACAGCAGCCTAACCTCAGCGGGAATGGCTGATATGATAGAATGCCCCTTTAAGGACACTTCTATATTTTCCTGATATAAAGACTTTAATAACAGTTGTTACAATTTAGTATCCATTTTCAATAAGAACAATATGTGCCAGCCTCTCTCTATTATCCAGCAAGGAAAGTAAAGGTAACGGCAATGTAATTGTAGCTCCATGTGAAACTACGGCTTCTATTTCAGCCTCAGATGCTATAACGCAGCCCCTGGTTAATGTGACCCTCGTAATAAATGTCTCTGTTTTAGCGTCCAGTCCTGCCAGGTTGCACATTTAGAAGCATTAGTGCACCCTGATGGGCGGCTATCTTGTCCTAGTGCAGTAAATAGCTGTACAGGGAGAGCTTTTTGCTGGCAATGTCTGAAAATACCATGCGGGCAGAGTCCACACAGGCGAGCTAATGCCCCTCCCGGGTTCTCTCATATTAAAGAGAATGAATTCATAGACAGATGTGCTGTGTCGTATACGGCGATATCATCGCCACCAAGCGGCTATAAATATCTCAGCACACATTGGAATGGTAATGTTTTCGCATGACAGAACATGCGACAGTAAAAATCTAATCTATTACTGACCTTGCCGGAAAATCACCAGTGGATCTGCAGGTCTGAAAGGGGTTAACAAGGCTTAGGAAAACATGTCCGCTTTCTTCCAGAAACAGCACCTTTCCTATCCACAGTTTGGGTGCGGGTTTTGCAGCTCAGGTCCATTGAAGTGAATGGAGCTGAGCTGTAAAACTGAACACAACTTGGGGACAGGGGTGGTGCTGTTTTTGTAAGAAAGTAGCTTTGCTTTTTCTAATCCTCGATATCCCCTTTAACCTCTTGCCGCAAAATGACGTTCCAGGGACGTCATGTAAAGAAAGTAGCTCCTGCAACATGACGTTACTGGAACGTCATGCTGTCCTGGCCTCCCCCAGCTCTGCCTAGCGGCGATCAGGAAGCTGTCTCACACAGCCTCCCCCTGCTGCCCCTGCCTGGAGGGGAGCCGTGCTCCCTCCCGGGCAGTTAACCCCATGGGCGCCACGGTCCGTGGGACCGCAGCATCTATGGGGAATCCGGGAAATTTGCTGGAAATTTTTCTCCTCCAACCTGCTTATATTTCTATGAAACACCTAAAGGTTAAATAAACTTAGGAAATGTTACTTTGAATACTTTGATGGGTGCAGTTTTTACAGTGGAGGGATTTATGGGGGTAACTAACATACAGGCCCCACAAATCCACTTCAGAACTGAACTGGTCCCTAATAAAATCAGAATTTAAAATTTTCCTGAAAATTTGAAAAATCGCTAAAAAATTTCAAAGCCCTCTAACATCCTAACAAGTAAAAGGACGTTCACCAAATGACGTCTCCATAAGGTAGACATGTTGTAGATGTTGCATTAATAATTAGTTTATGTGACATAACTATTTTTCTTAGAACAAGAGAATTTTCAATAAACATTAATTTTTCTAGTTTTTGCGCAAATGTGTTTTCTTTTTTAGAAAAAACTACTGAGTGTATCAACCAAAGTATACCACAAAACATAAAGAGAAATATGTCAGAACAAAACAATCTCAGAATAACTGCGATAGTTAAAAGCATTGCAGAGTTATCACTATATAAAGAGAGACAGGTCATTTGAAAAATAGGCCCCGGGCATTAAGGCCAAAACAGGCTGAAGAGGCAAGGGGTTAAAGGTGCACTGTAGACCCTTGGTAACTGAGAAAATGAAATGCTTTGAGGATATATTTGGACTCATATAACTTAAAGGGAATCTGTCAGCACCTGGACCGGACCCGAGGTGCTGAAAGTGTAGTATAGGTGTGTGTCCCCTTGAGTGCATGGTCCCTGTTTAGAAAGCCTACGGGCAGTAAATTTTAAACTAACACATTCTAACCAAGTTTCAAAGAGGAGTAGTGGAATGGCTTATGCCGCATTTTGGCACACCTCACCACTACTTCCTCCTCCCCATATTCATGCATATTTAGCCTGCCTCCTGCTCCCCATTGCCATCATGTAGTTGCATGAACGCGCCAGTTGGCTTCTGCGACGATGATTCCCTCTGGGGGCGTGCTCCTGGTAGTGCTGTTCACGCATGTGCTGCAGGGCAGAAGAGCGGTACACACATGTTGAACGTTCCAACTGAGAGCACTGGCATCAAGCCCTCAGCGTGCTTGCACCGCTCTTTCACTGTAGGGCGCATGCGCAAACGGCATTACCAGGAGCGCGCCCCGGAGGCATTTCTACCCTTCTACTACAAGCTTATCCCGGCAGAGTACACTACCATGACAAGGCCCCCAAGATGGTCCCCCTACTTACTCCTCAAACTACCTCAACCTCTACTCTCCTCTGTCACCTGCACTGGCTCTAAAAGTTACTACCTGCCTTGTATTGCACTGAAGTTACCGGCAAAGAAGTTGTTCTGGTTAAGAAATTGGACTCTGCTCTATTTTAGTGTGCCACTGCACCTGGTCACTGTGACAAGTGCCCAAGTGACCCTACACCACCTAGCAGCTACCCTGGGCCATGACATGAACATGCTTAAAGTGCAAAAAAAAGTTTAGCAAATGCTTTAATAATAATAATTAATATTAATTGGTCTAAACTAAGACTAGACAGTCTAGACAGTCCCGTTTACCAACAGCATGATACGCTATGATAAATCCTAGACTAAGTTTGCACTGTCTAAGGGTCCTTTAACACGGCTGGTTATGGAGACTTTTATGGATCAGCAAGGTTCATGCTTGTTTGCAGTGCTTTTACACGGCACAATCGAGCGCCAGGGGCCTCACAATCAATCAATGTATCATTTGTGTGACCACTAACATTTATTGTTATCAGCTGCCCATCTCCAGTTTACTGAGAAAGAGATATGCGGCCGATAATACATTTTACTGCTGACCTACAGATGCTGACACTTCTACAAGGGCCAATTATTGGATGACTGAGCGTTTCTAGGAGCGCTTTTTGCCAATAATCGTCATGTGTAAAAGGTTCCTAAGAATTGGATAGTATTAGTAATGCTACGTTTACACGGAACGATAATTCGCCCAATCGATCGTTTAATGATTTTGAAGCAACAATTTGGTTTTTATAACGATCAGCGTTTAGACGAATAAATTGTTAGAAAAATCGTTTGAAAATGCATAAGAAAAATCGTTATTGCGATTGTTTTTAGGATCGCTTAAGCCCATCTTTTACATAGGGTAAATCGGTGAAAGACTGTTTACACGAAGCGATCTGCGAATTTTCAGCGAACGACGATTTAAGAACATGTTGAAAGGTCAAAATGAACGATTTCTCGCTAGTCGTTTGCCGTTTTTACACGGTACAATTATTGCTCAAATGCGATCGTTTATGCGAAAATTCAAATGATAATCGTTTCGTGTAAACGCAGCATTAGTTCCTTCCAGTGTATCTGTTTTGCCTTTCATTTAGTTCATTTATTTAACCCTTAAATCTCCATAAGGTCAAGCATTGGCATAAGGATCCTGCTGTTGGTACCTCAAAATCTTATATTCTGTAATCATTGGAGAACACAAGCACAGTCACAATGGAATGTTTAGATTGGGTTTAGCATAGTTCAGACACCAGAATGTGGCCACATTTTAGCATTCATTATGGCTGCAAGTCATGGTCTGAGCACAAGTCTAATGACCCCAAAAAAGAACTGCATTCTTAACATATATGATGCTGATCTACTAGAATACAGACGCTACAATTCAACCACATTCCGGCTGTCTGAATTGGCTCTAATACAGCATGTGCTGCGGAGTGCCAGCTAGAGATGGAAACAACCTGTACTGTTATGTGGGGAGCAGAACTGGCAAGGATGTAAAATGCTAAAATATTAGCAAATCTGTGTATCTCTGAAATGTCAAATTAACAGATTCCCACATGTCTGTGTCTTGTATGCCAACCGAGCCTTTAACACCATACGTAGGAAAGAGAAGTAATTCTCCAAGTTTCTGAGATGGGAAGGAATTCCAGAATTAATCTGATTGGACGTGAATCATGTGACTTCCTGAAGCTTACATTGAAGAATGCATAGCAGATGGTATCACAGGTGTAGATATACCTGCTGATATTATATTAGGCTTAGATACAGTGGTTACGATCACACATGATAGGCTAAGTATAAATGTGCCACGTGTGACAGTAACCAGCATATCGATGTCTATACTGTATCATAGAAATGAGTGTCTCTAAGCCACTTATGTACATTAGTTCCAATCACAAGAATAGGCTTATATACTTTGGGTTATACCCAGGGCCGTATTTACCACTAGGCACCTATGGTCCGGTGCCTAGGGAAGCACTTTGCAGGGGGGCAGCACTAGGGAGCAGGGGGAAGGAGGCAACTTTTTTTTTTCTAGTCCTCCACCTCCCGTTCAGACTTGCCAGTAAACCAGGTGTCTTTTGGAGGGGGTGGGGGTGTTATTGGTGGTATTGGTTTGGTCTGGTATGGCAGTGCTATCCAGTCACAGTATGGTGGTATTAGTTTGGTCTGGTATGGCGGTGTTATCCAGTCACAGTATGGTGGTATTGTTCAGGTCTGGTATGGCGGTGTTATCCAGTCACAGTTTATGTTTTAAGCAGTTAAAAACCATGAAAAACATGATTCAGACAATGTTTCTACATGTAGAGAAACACATGTGGCAGAAACCACACTACTCCACACTCTCGCCAAGAAGGGGCGTCTTCAGGTTTAGTGCCTAGGGCAGCAGCAGCTATTAATACGGCCCTGTTAAACCACGTCATTTACATAGAGAGATTTATCTGACAGATTTTTTAAGCCAAAGCCAGTGTCATAAAGCAAAGACTGAGATTTCTCTTCTTTTCAAATAAATTCCTGGCTTTGGCTTCAAAAATATGTCAGATAAATCTCTGTGTAAACGCACCATTAGATACACCGAATTGGCCTAAATACATTGGCTAGTACCTGTCATGATTGGCCTAGACATACTGGCTACAATCCCAAATGAAAGCCTAGATACACCAGTTAGTTTTACACAGAATGGGCTTACATGGACTGATTAATATCAGACATGATGTGCTTAGATATGCTGGTAAGTATCACACAGTATAGATTTACACCTAGATATGTATAGATACATTTGTTAGCATCACACATGATAGACGTAGAAATACTAATAACATATATGGCAGACTTAGATCCATTAGTATCACATATGATATGCTTGGATACTATAGTTAGAATGACATTTGTTAGCATTACACAGCTCAGCACGGTGTCAGGACCCTCACTTTATATTCCTGTTCTGTCCTACTGACGGCCATAAGATTTACAGGACTAGACAGCAGTTAAATCTACATTACACTTCAATTATCCCTGCCCCGGCCAGCCACACGTATACCCGGAGGTGATGTGTAACGCAATCAGAATGGCGCTGCCAGTCACATCTTATCTTCCTAATAGAAGCATTAGTGGAGGTCATGTCCCAGTGGTGGGCTTAAGTTTGCAACTCTCTAATTCCTCTCCAACAATTAGTATTTAGAACATATTGTGAGTTGCCGTAAGTGTCAACCATTGCTGCCATATGCAGGGTTCTTTTTAATTTAGCGGCTGCATATTTACTTTTTACTCCAAAATAAGCAACTTTACAAATAGGCCTACCTTTACTATCTCTCCAGTTCAGTGGTGATAAAGATAGCATTCTATATTTTTGCCACTAGGTGTCAGTGTTACTTTTAAACTCTGTTATATGTTGCACAGCTGAAGTAAGTAAAGGGTTACTGTTTTCTATGTACCACATGGTCTGTGCTATTCTGTAAGAGATACTCTCTGTTCTACCTATCCCTGCTCTCCATACACAGACACAGCCCCTGGTAAAGTAGCTAGTTGGACAGTGTGGACAGGAAGTTAGTCTTATCTGGACAGTGTGTTCAGTGAGTCAAGACACGTGTATGCAGCAGGTACAAACACTTAGTTTCTCTAGACTATCTACTTCCACTGTGCAGTGCTAGACACTACAAGTAGGAAGACAAGTTGGGAATAAACCCAGCCCACACCGAGAACATATCTACAAAGTGCAGGGCAGTATCCTAAGCTACAGAGGAACTTCCCTGGATAGAACAAAGCTACCGTCACGTCTACGTATTCTATCTCGCAGTGCAGGTAAAACCGGGATGGCTCGGACACTTAACTTCACCCAGGTAACCATGACTGGGGACACCCAAGTGTCCCCCTAGTTGGACGGGTAACTCGACACTGTAGGGCATAAGGTGGTCAAACAACACAGTCTAAACAGAGGCAAAAGTAAACTCACTTTCAAGTATCTCTCAGGTATTCTTCTTTAAAGTTATGCCAGAACACAAATACTACATTGGGTTAGGACTCCCTTGACAAACTCCTCTTCTCTTCATTGCTCAATTCTAAACTATCCAAGCACCGCTACAACTACCTCTTATAGCAAGTTCTGTATCTTACAGCACAGATCCAGTGAAACACTAAAGTCTGTATCAAGATAAACTATCTACTGTCAAAGTGTTCTGTATTTCCAAGAGACTGTATAGTAAAGCTGTTTTATTTATTCTACTGGGACTCAGTCTTCCTTACACCAGCACCTACACACATCCGCTACACACCTTGGGTCATTTTACCCTTTCTGTGGGTGGCGGTATAGATAGTCCGGGTGGGTCGATGCCACTCAGCACTACCGTGACAGGAACCCAAGAGACTCATTACAACACGGCAGGCCACCGACCATTTGGGGAACAGTACAGCCAGCCACAACATAAAAGCAGGTACCAACATCACACCTGTGTGCTGAACTAGCACTGACATCACATCATTACTATCAGTGGCTGAGCTGTACACCTACACCGACCAACTACCACAGAAGTGGTGTCACTAGCAACATCCCAACACATCACTGGTAGAGTAGTAGAGTACCACAAATTGTGTAGTCTGACTTTGCAGTTATGTATTACTCTCCTCCATCTTCTACTGTCTTTAGGTGAAGCAGATGAATAGACGTTTCCTAGAATATTTAATAAATACAGCAGGTAACATAGTAATATAGTTAATAAGGTTGAATGAAGACAAGAGTCTGTCAGGTTCAACCTAGGGAAACCCTACTGTGTTGATCCAGGGGAATCCTTCCCGGCAATCAGAATAATCCCTGGCTCAACATATCACCAGAAATCTAATGCCCATAACTTGTAATATTATATTTTTCAAGAAAAGCATCAATGTCACCACCACAACCAAATTGACCAGACCCCTTTAGTCTGACTATCCAGCAGAAGCCTTAAGTATAGAGGACGTCACCTATGTACCCATTGTCAACTGGTATGCAGAAGACCTATTACTACCCTTACATATTTCTATACTTGTATGTATGGTTGGTCACTGTCATACTGAACACAGGTCTTCATAGTATACAGAATGGATGCAGATGTTTCTAACGTCATATTCCTAAGTCACTTACCCTTATTCTTCTATCTTGTCAAGAAGGCTGAGCAAAGCTGCTCTCTAATACCACCTTTTGGAGGTAGCATTCTTTTCAAGTCAGAGAAGCCTTAAAACATAACTGAGGATTTAATAAGCCAAGCCAGAAACCCCCCAGAAGAAGAAGTTTCCTTTCTGTAGACACCTGTGTCGGGGTTCTTGCCTTTTGTCAGTACATAGCAGAGTAATGGCTGGCTGCAGAGAGCTCTGTCTTCATGGGCCCCAACAAGTAAAGTTCCTTCTTTAAAGAAAGCACCTTAAGACATGTGGAGACTTAGGAGCCATTTATGTTTTGTCCCTAAACTATAGGTTAGCCCGCACCCTTCTCTTTACTGACAAGGGGCTTCCTAAAGGAATCGAATAGTGACTTGAAGGTGAAGCTACCTCCAAAAGGTGGCGGCAGAGAGCAGCTTTGCATATGTATTGTTTTAGCCATATTTACCCAAGTCCGCAAAAGCAGTACCCGCTCTAATGTGCTATGATTGGAGAATTATCTGGCATATATGATGGTCTCCAGTGATTGATCTCTTTAATGTCTGCAGTCACTGACAGCTTTGACTAATACAGTGTTCCTGGAAGCACCTTTTAGCAGGAACAAAGTTCGCCCGAGAATGGGCAATTTCCAAGACAAATGATATAAACACTTCTAGGAATAACAGCGGCTCTCTAACATTCTGCAGATCAATCTGGAACGGTTAAAGGCTATCCGGAACAATAGACTGTGGATTTCTACAAAGCTTTGTCAACCTGGCAAAAGAGCAAACACACTTGTATTGAGAATACTCTTCAAGGGTTCTTACTGAGCGGTGACACCAATGGAACTGCTAAAGTGACTGTCGGGAATTTGATCTGAATTGCCCTTATGCATAGCGCCAAAAGGCTTTACCAAGTTTAAAAGTTATCCCGTATCCACAGAACAAGGAAAAATTTGCTGATTGTCCAATTGCTGAACTGAAAGGTCAGTTGCCTAGCAAGTGACTGGAGTGGCAGTACACATGCCATGCCCTCGGTCCATTCACTATGGGAAACAAACCTGTGCAGCGCTCACAGCTCAGACCTCAGGTAGGGAGGCAAATATACTGCAAATACCGACCTGGCAAAGTTGAGGTCGGTTAACCCGCGACAGAGAGGGTATCTGTATTTTCACATATATCGCCTAGCCCTAACCCTACCGTGATCAGTAGGTTCGTTCAGCTCCGCACACAACACTGAAAAGTCCCATTCGTATCAAACTCGGGCTATGCTAACAAGAAACTTTGATACTGAGGTGGGGGCCGCACACTATTGTCCTCAGGGCCGCAGCTGGCCCGCGGCCCACAAGCTTGAGACCCCTGCCCTAAATGGGCCAGCCATATACCATTCATCATACTGTAAGGACCTGCTGACCCACCCCCAAAGTTTTTTTTTATATCTGGATTGCTGTTATATATTTACTACTGGTTTTTTATTCTAGGTGTTTATCCTCTTTAAAGGACAGTAATGGGTTAATTCCCAATAAACACAATAATGTGGAGTCACTTTAAGATATCTCAAATGGAAAAAACCCGCAGGACTAAACGTCAAGGTTTTATTACAGAACTCGTTGCCTGCCCTCAATAAAGATTGAATGAAAGTTTAATTTCCTCTGTGAGCAGCAGGTGCCTTGTGTGAAGGTGGCAAACAGGATGAAGCTGAATACGGAAGGAGTAGCTCACTGCGCCCGTCTGTCTTCCATCTCCTCTGCCAGTCACCCTAACACAACATACTGCTGCTTCTGAATGAAAGTGACGGGGACTGCAGCCAGCCGGGGGACATGATGAGCACAGTATGTACCTTCGTGCAGAACACCCATGAGCGCTTAGTCTTTTGTTCTGCTGATGGCCCAGGCCCTGGTGGGCTGGCAATGGTTGTTACTTGGCACAGACGCTTCTTGGATGCTTTTCTACAGTTCTCTTAACTGATTATGTGGTAGTGTATGGAAGCCAATAAACTGCACTGCACACCCGTCTGTCTCCTGTCATCCATACAATGGCCAGCAGATATGATTATAAGGGCACTAATCTCAGATATAACCGACCAAGTTGTTTCAATTTTTTATTTTTTTTTTGCAATTCTTGTACATAGGAGCAGTATTATAGTAGTTATCTACAGAGGGAGAGGTGGACGGCACCACCCAGGTAATCTCCGGCACCTGGAATATGGACTGCAAACAGGTAGTTATACCGATGAGATGTTGAGTCAGGCGGTGCTCCGCTTGATAACAGGAACGCAGTGTGAGAGAGAGGAGGAAACAGAAGCGGGCACTCACCGGCAATATGCGTCTTCAAATCGGTTTATTGAGGGTTCACTTCACCATGCAGGGAGGGGGGAGTGTGGAGCGGACACATCCTACAGGTAGACTACAATTGTTTTACTCGGTACTGCGCTTCTTCCGGTCATCCGTGGACCGGAAGAATCGCAGTATCGCGTGAAACAATTGTAGTCTACCTGTAGGATGATAAACCGATTTGAAGACGCATATTGCCGGTGAGTGCCTGCTTCTGTTTCCTCCTCTCTCTCACATTATAGTAGTTATATTTTTGTACATAGGGACAGTATTATAGTAGTTATGGTTCAGGGAAGAAAAAGAGTGCTGCACCTCACACCTATGGCTGATACTAGTACCTCTCGGCTGCATAAAAAACATCAGAATTCTGTATGTGAATTGATCAAGCCACACTGCCCCATGTACCATCGTGCAGGTATCTGATACACATGGGTCCCTACACTAAGTCCACACTGTGCCGGTCAGTGACCACCACCCCCGCAGGCGTGCACAGTAAGGGAAGGGAGGCCATGGAACGGCCCCGCAACCCCCATGCCACAGGACGAGACCCAAAAATGCCACACCAAAACCCAGCCAGCACTGCTGGCGGAGGAAGCTGCCCCCAAACAGCACAAGTCTGGATAAGGTATTGCACTCACCATAGCTATCAAAGATAGAATGGGACAGACAGGAGGGATTAAAACCATGAGCACTCAGGTCTCTCCTGCTAATTGTGGTCATGTGGGTCTTACCAGGAACGTAGGAACAGTTGTACGTAGGAACAGTTTTATAGTAGTTATATTCTTGTACATAGGGTGCAGTGTTATAGTAGTTATATTCTTGCATATAGGAACCAGTATTATAGTAGTTATATTTTTGTATATAGGAGCAGTATTATAGTAGTTATGCGGTTCAGGGAAGAAAAGAGTGCTGCACCTCACACCTATGGCTGATACTAGTGCCCATAGGCTAAATAAAAAACACTTCAGAACCGCCGGCGGCGGAGAATGTCGCCCCCAAACAGCACAAGTCTGGATGAGGTATTGCGCTCACCATAGCTGCAGCAGACAGAATGGGAAAAAACAGGAGGGATTAAAACCATGTGCACTCAGGTATCTCCTGCTAATTGCGGTCATGTGGGTCTCACCAGGAGGAGTGCAAAACACGGAGAAAAGAGAGAAACAAAATGCGGTTCAGGGAAGAAACAGAGTGCTGCACCTCACACCTATGGCTGATACTAGTGCCCCTAGGCTAAATAAAAAAACACATCAGAATTTTGTGTATGAATTGATCAAGCCATACTGCCCCATGTACCTCGTGCCGGTATCTGATACACATGGGTCCTTACACTAAGTCCACACCGTGCCAGTCAGTGGCCACCAACAGGACCAGACCCAAAAAGCTGGCTGGTGGTGCTGGCCGGGTCCTAGTGGGGCTTCTTGGGTCAATCCTGTGACATGGGGGTTGCAGGGCCATTCCATGGCCCCCCTTCCCTGCACGTGCACATTTAGCGGGGGTGGCGGTCACTGACCGACACGGTGTGGAGTTATCGTAGGGACCCGTGTGAACCAGAGGACCTGTACGTTGGTACACGGGGCTATTATGGCTTGATCAAATCATTTACAGACACTCTGGTGTTGATTTTTAATATAGGCCAAGCAGCATTAGTATCAGCCATAGATGGGATGTGCAGCCGTTCCTTTCTCTCCACTCCGTGTATTATAGTAGTTATATTCTTGTACATAGGGAGCAGTAATATAGTTGTTATATTCTTCTTTACATATTGATGTTCTTCTTGTACATATCAATGTATGATAAACTCCCACCACCACAGTATGCATTTAAAGGCAGACATTGTGAATGTGGTTATTGCATTTTATAGACTATAGTACTATGATTTTGTGACTGTATTATACGAGTGCGATAATATTATATTAGACATGTATCATTATTACATTAGTCCTAGGACATGCTGGTCTATTGCATTAACCTGATGACAATGGAGAAGAAAGCTCATTGTATTCTATTTGGAGGATGAGGATGAGAATAGTTGAGCAGTTTTATTGTGTTAGAATGACATGTTGGTTGTTACATTAATTGCATCATTTCTCTTATTTCTCCTAAACTGATTATAGATACATGAATGAAGATTTACCATGTTGTTCTTCATAAGGGTTGATCTATAGCAGTGTTTCCCAACCTTTTCCACCACCAAAGCCAAAAAATACAAAAAAAAACAAAAACATAATTCAGTGACTAACAGGTGACGTCTTGTTTGATCTGTAGCTTGAGCGACCTTTGTGGATGTTCAGATTCGTCCAAACCTGAACCTACAGCATTTGATTACCACGGGCTAAAGAAGATGGATGCAGCCCTAAGGCTGCCTGGAAAAGAAAACCTGTATCTATGTTTTCCAGGATTCCTTAGGGCTGCACTCAACTACTTCAGCCACTGGCAATTTAATACAGAGAGTCCAGGTTGGATTAACCGAAACGTACTCAATGTTCGCTCATCTCTAATAGCATTCACTTTCCCTTTTCCTCTCCATCTGGCCCAGACCATTATGGAGATTTCTTTCAACCACAATTAACCTCTTCAGAACTTGCCAAACAAACATCTTAGGCTTTTCTACTTTCCAGCAACTTTCTCCCCATTTCCCCCCCTTCTGGGTGTCAAACAGTAGTAATTTCACAGTTTGGTGCCATGTGTAGTAAAGTGGGATTCCCCCTGTATGTGAGATCCCCTGCTGTGCACCCATACAGTAATAATGTCCCCTGCTGTGCCCTCCATATAGTAATAATTCCTCCTGCTGTGTCCTCCATATAGTAATAATGCTTCCTGCTGTGTCCCTATATAGCAATAATGCCCACTGCTGTGATCTCCATATAGTAGTAATTTCCCCTGCTGTGTCCCCATATAGTAATAATGTCCCCTGCTGCGTGCTCTATTTAGGAATAGTGCCCCCTGCTTCACCCCTCAATACAGTCATAATGCCCCACTGCTGCGCATCCCCACATAATAACTAGATGTGCATTTCCAGGAGAAAATATATAGTGCTTGAAAAGCACTTTAACACTGAATTCCCTTTAAGAGAAAGCTTAACTTTTGATAACCTCCCTTCAAGAGCAACTGTGGTGCCGGCCCTTTAAGAGAGACTTTGGTACAAGCCCTTTAAAAGCGACTTTGTAACCTCCCCTTTAAGAGTTACTTTGGTACTGTCCCTTTAAGAGTGACTTTGGTATTGCCCCTTTAGGAGCGACTTTGGTACCATCCATTTAAGAGCGATTGTGGTACCATCTCTTTATGAACAACTCTGGTGCCGTCCCTTTAAGAGCTAATTTGGCCCTGGCCAAATTTGGTACCTTTGCTTTAAGAGTGACTTTGGTACCATCACTTTAAGAGCGACTTTGGTACTGCCCCTTTAGGAGTGACTTTGGTACTGCCCTTTTAAGAGCGACTTTGGTACAGAGCAAATTTTGTACCCTCCATTTATAAGCGACTTTGGTACCTGCCCTTTAAGAATGTATTTGTCACCTGCCCTTTAGGAGCAAATTTGATATGACCCTTTAAAAGCAATTTGGTGTCGTCCCTTTAAAAGACACTTTGGTGCTGGATGTTTAAGGGCAACTTTGGTGCTAGTCCCTTAAGAGCGAATTTGGTACCGGCTCTTTAAGGGCTACTCCGATACCAACTCCTTAAAGGGGCTATCCAGCGCTACAAAAACATGGCCAGTTACTTCCAGAGTAAGCCCTACTCATGTCTCCAGCTTGGTTCTGCTCAGTTCCATTGAAGTGAATGGAGCTTAATCTCAAACCGCACCTGAACTGGAGACAAGAGTCGTGTTGTCTCTGAAAGAAAGTGGCCATGTTTTTGTAGCACTGGACAACCCCTTTAACAGAGACATGCACAGCAGCCTTAGAATGTTAAAGAAAACTGCTTGGTTGCCATCAGGGCAGTTTCTAGGGCATTTTGGCAAAAAAGACAATCTTGATAAAAGTCTTCTTTGATCTGAGGGGTCACTTTTGTTTTCCTCTCCATCTGGCCCGGACTACCAGGACGATTTCTTGCAGCTACAATTCGTCTCTTCAAAACCTGCCAGACAAACATCTTAGGCTTCACACTTATCCAGCAACTTCCTTCCATTTTTCCCTTCCATAGGCTCCCAAACTGTAGCAATTCTGCACTTAAGTCATTAGGTATGTGGATTTCCCCCTGTATGTAGGATGACCTGCTGTGCCCTCATTTAATCATAATGCTTCCTACTGTACCTCCATATACTAATAATGTCTCCTGCATTGTCCCCCATATACTAATAATGTCCCCCTGCATTGCCCCCATATACTAATAATGTCCCCCTGCATTGCCCCCATATACTAATAATGTCCCCCTGCATTGCCCCATATACTAATGATGTCCCCCTGCATTGCCCCCATATACTAATAATGTCCCCCTGCATTGTCCCCCGTATACTAATAATGACCCCCGGCATTGCCCCATATACTAATGATGCTCCCTGCATTGCCCTATATACTAATAATGTCCCTCTGCATTGCCTCCATATAGTAATATTGTCCCCCTGCATTGTCTCCCATATAGTATAATAATGTCTCCCTGCATTGCCTTCATATAGTAATAATAGCCCTCCATATAGTAATAAAGTCCACCCGCAATGCCCCCCATATAGTAATAATTTCCCCCACATTGTCCCCCATATAGTAATAATGTTTCCCTGCATTGTCCCTACAATGACGTCATCCCTGCACCTGCTGGAGGATCTGTCAGATCAGAGATCACTGCCAGGTTACATCCGGGGGCTGGTGCTCCATGCGGTACAGCTCCAGGGTCTGCGGTAACTGTTGCACCACCCTCCGGGGAGGCGGTCGTGTTAGCGGGGGGGCACCGCAAGTGCTCGGGGGGGGGCTGCGCGCACCCTAGATGACGGGCCTGGTTAGAGATAGTGATAATGCTTCCTTCTGTGACCCACCCCCACATAGCGATAATGCCCCTGCTTTACCCTACCTTACCCTTGGGATATTGCCCCTGCTGTGCACCCCCCCACTAGAGACTATAGGCAACATTGCTTCAATTTTTATTTTTGACATACTGTGGTAATGAAAACTGGTTGCATTAGTAAACACACTGAAAAGAGGAGATTGGTATCTTCATTATTTATAACGTCTCCTTGACTTGATAAAGAGGTTTTATGTACCTTGAAATGTGTTGTCTACAAGATGAAATAAATGGTTCTATACCCACCATCCTTTACCTCTTCGTCCTCTGATATGGCTTAAACACCAGTATCTACGCACTGTTGCCCAGCTGAATCGCCCAGAAATCAGGCTGGCCCCTTATCCGGGATGTCCTAGAGGAGCGGCCTGCACTGTATGCTATGTGAGGTCATGTGCAACACCAATAGGTGAGTAGATTCCAGATTGTAGTTATTAGCTTTATTTCATGCCTACCCTATGCTGCACCTGGTTTTTGTCCTTTATCCCAATCCAGCATTATTTATAACAGGAATATATGAGATTTCTCCACCTCCAGTTATAATCCAGGATTGCCATAGTCCAGTATGTAACAGCCCAATAATACTAATGACACTAGATCTCCAAAATCAAATTTTTAACATGTTATTACATAAGCAAAGTTAGACAAAATCCTAATATACAATAATTATAGGAAATACACATACAGTGCTATTTTATTTTATTTAGGAGATCAGACAGGCTTCATTTTCTCATCAACAACAACAACAAAAAAATTGACGTCATGAACCGGATGTATATACCTAAAGGGTCCAGCAGGGGGCGCAGTACAGTGCAAAAATTACATGTAAAAATAAGAGGGAGCAGGAGGTGGCGGCATATCAAAAACATTTCTAGCTGGAGAGATGTTGGAGGCCCAGTGAACTGGCATGGGGGGGACATTTGGTGATGTTGCTGGGCAGGGAGGGGTTAATGGTGCAGGAGCAGGCACCAGTGGAGAGTTCGTTAGGGGCAGTGAGGGAGTCACCCAGCAGGAGCCCCTGTATGCCGGCACCTGCAGGAGGTGGATCGGGACCGGCATAGAGCGACAGCCCTACCAGCTTCTTGTGCAATCGCAGGAGGTACCGCTAGCATAGAGCGTTCTCTGCTGGGTGACTCCCTCGCCGCCCAGGATCCAGCAGATCCAGCTCCCCTACAGAATCTCCACTAGTAGATTTCCTGACTGGAGACTCTGTGCCTGCTCCTGCTGCATTAACCCCTCCCTGCCCAGCAGCATCACCAAATGTCATCCAGCACCTCACCAGCCATAAATGTTTTGGTATGCTGCCAGCCCCTGCTCCCTCCTATTTTAACATGTAATTTCTACGCTATACTGCGCCCCCAGCTGGACCCTTCAGGTATATACACCTGGGTCATGACGTCACTTTTTGAGAAATTGGAGCATGTCTGATCTACTAAATTGAGGGAAATTAGGATTTTGTCTTTGCTTATATAATAAACTTTGCTTATGTAATAACATATTAAAAAATATTTATTTTTTTAAAGGTAACAAACATCCAGCAGCAGCAGCAGCAGCAGTAATAATAACTGCCCCGTGTAAATAATGGATAATAGAATCAGAATCGGTAGGAGAATAATCTGTCCTTGAATCCGGCTACCACCATCTGTGACATGACAGGGTTAACGCCCCCAGGCGCAGCTCCGAATACAATTTGCAGTGATATTATAGTGTCGGATCAGCCAGCCATTTCCCAATCAAATTAAAATGTCTCCCACATCTGCGACTTGCTGACATTCCTTCCCAGTTTATTATTCTGCGCCCAGAATCTTGGTTCAGCGCCGATGTCTTGTATCAATTATGTATCACAGGGATCGCTCGCTCGCCTAGCGGAAATTACCTTCCATCATATGGGAGAAATCCAATCAAGGCCCAGAGATCGGACTGTCTATCCCTTATACTGTGGGGTGCGGTATCTTATCTAGGTGGTCACATGTCCTGCCTGTCCTCTCCATTGTTTACCTGACATTAAAGCTGAAGTCCATAAATGTCTATGACCCCCTCAGTGGGGGATGTAGAGGTATCTAAATGCTGCCCGAATAAACTGCAAGTTGTACCCAAGCCAAAATGTTGCATTGTCCATGTTAGATCAAAACACAGCGCCCAGCGTTCCTGCCTCTCTCCCCTGCATGTATTGGATATAAACTTCAAACTGTAAGATAATGGTGAGTGCCAATTTTTCTTTGCATCCTGCTCTAAATGACTTGTACTTATAGTAGTTATATTCTTGTATATAACAGCAGTATTATGGTAGTTATATTCTTGTACATAGGAGAAGTATTATAGTAGTTATATTCTTGTACATAGGAGCAGTATTATAGTAGTTATATTCTTGTATATAGGGAGCAGTATTATAATAGTTATATTCTTGTACATAGGAGGTAGTATCACAGTAGTTATATTCTTGTATATAACAGCAGTATTATAGTAGTTTTCGCGAACTGGCCTCCCTTCCCTGCAGAGGCTTGATCAATTCATATACAGACACTCTGGTGTTGATTTTTAATATAGGCCTAGCGGCATTAGTATCAGCCATAGATGGGATGTGCAGCCGTTCCTTTCTCTCCAGTTTCCGTGTATTATAGTAGTTTTATTCTTGTACATAGGAACAGTATTATAGTAGTTATATTCTTGTACATAGGAGGTAGTATAATAGTAGTTATATTCTTGTATATAACAGCAGTATTATAGTAGTTTTATTCTTGTACATAGGAGCAGTATTATAGTAGTTATATTCTTGTATATAACAGCAGTATTATAGTAGTTATATTCTTGTATATAGGGAGCAGTATTATAGTAGTTATATTCTTGTACATAGGAGCAGTATTATAGTAGTTATATTCTTGTATATAGGCAGCAGTATTATAGTAGTTATATATGCACAAGCCAAAAAGACAGAAATGGCTGCACATCGCACCCATGGCTGACACGAAAGCTTGTTCAGCTACATTTAAAACCAACATCAGAAGTTAGTATATAATTTGGCCAAACCATATTGCCTCATGTACCACGTGCAGGTCTTCTGATACACATGAGTCCCTAACCAAACCTCATCACTGTGCCGGTCAGCGACCACAATCCCCGCAAAACGTGCGCAAGCAGAGAAGAGGGGCCACGGAATGGCCCTGCAACCCCATTGTCACAGGACCAGACCCAAAAGGGCACCCCAAACCCTGCAGGCGCCACCGGCGGAAAAAGTGGACGCCAAGCAACACAAGTGTGAACAAGCTCTTACCTCTCTCCATTCCTCTGCAGGTAGAATGGGAGAATACTAGGAGATCCTCCCCTTATGTACACAGGTGCTTCCTGCTAATTTGGATCACATGGGTCTTACACAGCACGAGTGCTAGCCACAATGAAAAAAGGGACAGAATACATAAAATATGCACAAGCCAAAAAGACAGAAATGGCTGCACATCGCACCCATGGCTGACACGAAAGCTTGTTCAGCTACATTTAAAACCAACATCAGAAGTTAGTATATAATTTGGCCAAACCATATTGCCTCATGTACCACGTGCAGGTCTTCTATAGTAGTTATATTCTTGTACATAGGAGCAGTATTATAGTAGTTATATTCTTGTGCATAGGGAGCAGTATTATAGTAGTTATATTCTTGTGCATAGGGAGCAGTATTATGGTAGCTATATTCTTGTGTATAGGAGCAGTATAATAGTAGTCATATTCTTGTATATAGGAGCAGTTTTACAGTAGTTATACTGTTATATATAGGGGGTAGTATTATAGTACTTCTATTATTGTACTGTACATAGGAAGCAGTATAATAATAGTTATATTCCTGTACATAGGGAGCAGTATTATAGTAGTTATATTCTTGTATATAGGGAGCAGTTTTATAGTAGTTATATTGTTTTATATAGGTGGTAGTATTATAGTAGTTATATTCTTGTATATAGGAGGCAGTAGTATAGTAGATATATTCTGGTATATAGGAGGCAGTATTATAGTAGTTATATTCTTGTACAAAAAGGAGCAGTATTATACTAGTTATATACTGACATGGAGAGAAAGGAGCTGTTGCACCTCACACCTATGGCTGACACAAATGCCTCTCGGCTACATTTAAAAACCAACGCCAGGATGTTGGTATATAATTTGATCAATCCATATTGCCTTGTGTACTACGTGCAGGTCCCCTGGTCCACATGAGTCCCTAAACTAAATCAACACTGTGTCGGTCAGTGACCACCAACCCCGCAAAGCGAGCACAAGCAGGGAAGGGAGGTAACAGTATGGCCCTGCAAGCCCACTGTCACAGGACCAAACTCCAACGGCCCCCCCAAAACCCAGCAGGCTCCGCCGGCGGAGAAAGCGGCCACCAAGCAACACAAGTGTGAACATGGTCTCACTGCTCACCACTGCACCGAAGGTAGAATGGTTATATAGTAATTATAGTAGTTATATTCTTGTATATAGGAGCAGTAGTATAGTAGTTATAGGTAAGGTAAAGTACAGCTGGTCAGCACTCCCGGTGGGTTTATGGTATGGTGTCAGACAGTCTACTATATAACGTTGAGGCAAAATGAGATGCTAGGAACATAGAAAGTCCAGACATATGTATATGCAACAGAGAAAAAGTTACAGCACTCACCAATTCAATGAAAGTTCATGGTTTTATTCTAAATAGTTCAAAATGGCAGGGAGAGGGTTAGTGAGGGTGGTAGTTTCTCCTACAGCGACAGCTGTTTCGGGCTACATAGCCCATTCTCCGCTCCCAGCTTGACAATGGGCTATGTAGCCTAAACTTCTACTAAACTGGTGAGTGCTGGAACTTGTTTTATTGTTGCACAATTACAGTAGGTATATTGTAAGTAGGAGGCAGAATTCTTATAGTAAAAGCTGTAACGACTAGAGGCGTGGATCCGTGGTAACGCCGCTAGCAATGGCGTAAGCCGCACAAGGGAGCAGAGTCTAAGGGGCCGCTGGTCTTTCCCAATGCCCACCGCAAGGCGAGATGCACTTGCAGGGTAGCTTGGCTTGGCTTGCTAGTGACGGTTGGCCAGGTACAGCTGGAGGCTTTGTGCTACTGTTGTGAAGCCAGGGCTAGTCCAGCACGCAGGTGTGATGTTGGTACCTGCTTGTATATGGCCAGTGTGTGTCCCCAAATGGTCAGTAACCAGTAACCGGGTTTGCTGCGGGTCCCTTGGGCTCTTGTCACGGCAATCTGGAGTGGCAACTGACCCACCTGGGATGTCCATACTGCCACCCACAGAGAAGGAGAAAAATAACCCAAGGTGTGCGGTGGTGTGGGTGTAGGTGCAGGTGCGAACAGAGGTAGACAGAGTCCCGTGCATTTGATAGAAAAATATAACACTTTACTGTAGAACTTTGGCAAGATAACAGTACACGCTCTGTAAACAGTAGTGATCTTAACACAGACTTGATTGCTGACTTAGTGCTTGAAGTAGGTGCTTGGAAATAGCAGAAGTAGCAGTAGTAGTACTTTGTTGAGGTGGAGAGAAGAGAAGAGGAGTTTGTCAAAGGAGCCCTTGCCCAATATAGACCTTGTACTCTGCCGGAACTGTAGTGTGAATAGATAAGTCTGACCGCCTTCTGCCCCCTGGTATTGTGGAACCCGTCCCAGGTAGGTACCATAAGCCCCAGTCATTGGTTATCTGGGTGTAGCTAGGTACCCGAGATTTCCCAGTTAACCTGCACTGCACAGTAGTATAAGTAGACCTTCTTAAAACAGTAGCTTTGTCCTACTGGGATCAGCTCCTGTTGTTCCGGAGTCTGTCCTGCACTTTTTAGATGGGTTCCTGGCGTGGGCTAGGGTGATCCTTGGTGGCTGCTCTCCCCTACTGCTGCTTAGCACTGCATAGTGAAAGTAGTAGTTTGTCTATAAGAAATCGTAAGTGTCATCTGTCTTTTGGTTCCTGTCCTCTCTCACTAGAAAACTAAGTAAGACTGACTCACTTCTTCCACCAGTGTAACTCCTCCTACAGGGGTACTATCTTAACCCTCCTGTGAGTGGTGGGGAAGAGTGTGTAGAGAGAGAAAGAGAAGGGGATAGGTCAGACAAGAAAGAGCACCTCCTAGTGTTCAGCACATAACACATGGTACAAAATACTTAACCCATAACCTTCCTTCAGCTGTGCATGAGAAAAACATATAAGACACAGTGACACCTAGTGGGGAAACTTAAAATACTTCATCCAACACTTTACCTGAGTGCACGACTTACTGGGGTGCACAAGAGAAACACTAGTAGTGGGACACCACAATTAGTAGGCAGGCAGGAACACAGCAGGACTCATGCTGGAACTGGGACAGCAGTCACAGGCAGGAACCACAAGTAGCTGAAACCAGGAACGGCAGGAATCACGGGCAGGACTGATGGACTGAAATCACAGGAGAGCTGGGACCACACACTTATAGGAAGCATGCAGAGGCTCCAACAAATATGGCAGGGTAGGACTGCAATTTATAGAGGAAGGCTGCTTATGCAGCAGCCAATCAGGGGCACACTGACCCTTTAAATTTAAGCAGAGCCAGCGCACACACGCCCTAGAAGACAGGGACATGCACGCCAAAGAGAGAGAGTGCGATTGGGGGAAGGTACGCGGCTGAAGGTACGTAATAAGAGCCTTGTTGATATGGGGCAACATACCATTCTCTAAGTTAACATCTTCATTAATCTGAAGACCCCACTATTGGTCAAAAGTGCATTCATCTCCTGATTTTGAATAAATCTCTTTCTTACAGTAGGCAAAGAAATGTGTAAGTATACTTATAGTGAGTATAAGTAAAAGCTATCTCTACCCACTGTACAACAAGGAGGGCTCACCATCTTTCTAAGCATATGGACTGTTCCAGATTCTCAGGATATCTGCCTGGTTGGTTGATGGTTAATTTGGTTGAATAATTTCTCCCATCAGTGTTGGAGACTTCAATTGGTTGAAAGCAATAATTGTGCTACAGCAAAGACCTTCATACACTGCTTACTGTGACGTCTGTGTCGTGCTTCATATTTTATCTTCAGGAGAATTAAGTCGTCCATTGTTCTATTGACAGAGCTGTTTTTGCATGGAATTGACTTGTCTTGGCTTGGGAGCTTGCATGGCACGTTCCAGGAGGTATCAGGTGGCAGTACCTGTCTGTGAACGCCTCACTAATTATCTCAGCGGAAGCAACAAATGAGCAAAAAGAAAACCTATCATCTGTCACTTCATTGAAATTATGCTAAACTCCGACTCCGAGCGGAGCCCCTCATTATTTTGAAAAGGTCAATAATGGAGGTGCCAACCATCAATGGCTATCTTTTGATTCTTCTTGTTTGCCTATGCAAATGTCGAATAATAACCTTTAATTTGCTTGTGGAAAGGAAGGACCCAGTGAACTGTCACAGCCCCAAAAGATAAAGGAAGGTAAATGCATGAAACTTCAGATCCAACCAATATACCACATGAAGATAGTTTACAAAATGATCGTTTCCAGGAATAAATAATAGAAATCTGTCAAACTAGCTCCAGTCTGTTAGACTTTCCCCCAAATGGACAACTCTCTTATTCGCCTTTTGGAAAGGGGTATTCACTCAAATGTAACTTTTCATATGTTGTTGCCCATAGTGATACTAACAATCAGGGACTTAACTAGAAATATTTTGATTGGAGCCGCCATTCACCCCCAACTAATTTGTCAAATATAGTTACATGGTGGGCTGCAAAACCTATGTCTTGTGTGGGCTGCATGAAGTATGTGGGGGGCAAAGAGCCTATAGCTCTGGGGCATTCTGTGTCCTCTACACATAAGCTTCTTATCTTAGTGTCAGGACCTTATGTGCCTGTTTGGGTGGGTGTCTTGATTGGGAAGAACCTTGGTAGGTTATTGTCAGCCTAGGAAAACTGTTAGACTGAGTGGCAGCATGCATACTTGACTACCACTTCCAGGTGTCGCTAAGGTTACAGACTACAAACAATTCTTGTGTAGTCTGATCCTGCAGTGTTCCTTTCCATCTTTCACACTTCTAGCTATCCTATATTGGGTGGCTAGATAGAAATTGCATCATGACCAATGCGGCAGTCATCTATCATTGACTAGATTGGGACTATGTATCAGCAATATTGTAAAGGGTTATAGCACTGCCATTATCTATCATCATTTAGAAATTATAAGAATGGTTATATCATGAATTCAATATTCTGTAAAGCTGTCCTTGGCTCATTCTGTCTATGGTGCAGCCAATATTCATTCCTTTGATCTTCCTGGCACAAGAAGAAGGATGGAAATGATCGTAACTCAATAGAACGATAAGATAATTGCAATATGTAATGAGAAGGGCTCTGTGTCTTACTACACCCAATGCTGATCTAATACGCACGGGCAACAATGTCAATCCAAAGTATGACCTCTCCAGTAGACCGGACATGCACTCGACTACATATTTGTAATGTAATATCCAATCTCCTTAAAGCAAATTTCCCCTATTTTGTTGCAATTAAAACATTCTATTGTTAATGGATCAAATGTATAAAGAGCTTTTTTGGTAAGTTGCCTTTACTCCTGGTGGTCAGTGGTTAGCGCTGATCTGTCAGCAGCTTTTTACAGTGTACAACAGACAGCGTAAAATGGAGCTGCTTACCATAAATTAGGAGCTGTAACTTGTTATTTTAATCCATTGATCCAGCGCTGAGATGTTAGCTTTAGAAGTCGCATGCAAATTAAATGATAAATCCCGGCAATGTTCAGATATTTCTCTCTTTATTTCCTCATTTGCATAAAACTCTAAAGTGTTTATCTCAGCACTGGACTGACGGATTGAAATAAGAATGATATCTCTCGCTCTCTCTCTCTCTCTCTCTCTCTCTCTCTCTCTCTCTCTCTCTCTGCCTTTACTTTAGTCAGCAAAAAGCTGATGACAGAACCACTTTAACACACTTTGTATTCCTTTCTCATCAGTCATAGTTACAGCAAGATCTCTACTTTCTATTCTTAGTGGTAAGTAGCATACAAAACTTTTATCCCCTGGTCATCAGTGGTAGATTTGTGTTTCAGTCCATGATGGCCAGTGGTATCAAGCAGAGAACAAGTTTTTACTTTTCTGGTTATGGGTATTGGATAACGTTTTTATTCCCTAGTTGTCAGTTTATCCATTTCTTGCCAGTGGTGGTACATGGTGGATGTGACTTTTTGGTTAGTGGTAGCCAGAGTGGACACACTTTTCCTTCCCCTATTGTCAATAATAGAAGTGGTTCACATTCTTTATTCTAAAAGTTCATTTAAATAGTGTGTCTATTACTCTGATTACTCTATTGATCCATAGTAGTCAGTGGTAGACTAGTTTTGGTCAATGTTGAACATTGCTTTAACTAATACCCATTGGTTCCTTGAGGTTCTAATGGTGCCCACTGGTGGCCATTGGTGGTGACTAGATGGTTAAAGTTGTGCAACAACCATGTAGCCATGAGTCCCTACCACCACCTGAGCTAATGGTTTAGCAAGGCTAATATACATTGAGGCACTTACCCTATGACAGCCACGTCACTTTAAGCAAATGAACCCCTTACCGATCAAGGGACCCACAAGCTGTCCCTCCATTCAGGCCCCATATTGCCCGAGAACAGCCTTATATAATTAAAGAACGTTAAAAAAGAGAAGAAAGTCCTATGCTTTCCACTGCCGAGTTCTCACTCCCGGTGAATGTAATGATATAGATTGTGTTTCCTGATGTGCAAGAACATAACATTCAATGTGTCATAAAGAGACACGTAACATTGTATAATGTTCTCAAATTGATGTTCTTCCTGGAATTTGGTGCTAAAGAGGGACACCCACGGTAATCATGAGATGACGGAAATGCTGACATGATAGTGAGGATATAATATACTCGACAGGAGTATGTCACCCTTCAGCTGCTGGTAGGCATTGTTCACATGGTGTACAAAAAGTAAGAGAATGAGTCTGTCCTTTATCCTTCTCCTTATAGGATCCATTCATGGTCCTTTTCGTTACCGCACTGGCAGCTTTGGCTGCTTAAAAAGCCATTTTTCGACCTGATGGTTGAGAATACCCTCTTCAATCCATCCATAGGGTTCAGGAAGCTGAGATGTGGCAAGCTGTTTGATAAAGTCTTTGCACTGCAGATCTCCATTGTCTACCAGAGACCTAGTCGATAATGGACTTTTTTTTACCTTACTTTATTTTCAGTCTAGAAATCATAATCACGCTGGACCACCTTGTCCATGTCAAAAACAGGCAAAGAAACAGCGATAGGGGCTCGACAGGGTGAGGAGCCATCAAACAGCCCCACTCATCTCCTAAAGGTTTATATTGAGTTAGATTCTAAATTGACATGTTCAATTAGCGGAATTAAATAACTTGACATGAAATCAACGTGACTGACAGCCGGAGGTGGGGGTGTACTGCTGAACGCTTTCAACCCATCCCCCACTTTGTGAGGATGCCTATATTCTTCGAAACACAATGGATCACACTTGAGTATTTTTTCTGCTACTAATCTTTGCAATTTAGCATTTTCTTATTTGCTGCTGGATGGGTGGGGGGGCCCGGGATTGCAGTACGGCTGTCACATTGCTCATTCTCTGTACTTATCTCCGGTTCACATTCCCGGCTTCCAGGCGTGTAAGCGAGATATGAGTGATGCCCGCAGACTCCGCTTATGAGCGGGTGATACGTTATCACTGTGCATGCCTTTTTATTTAAAGTTTATTCTAAGGATACAATGAGCGTAAAAAAAAAATTAAAGTGGTCAGGGAAAGGGATGTTTTAAAAGGGTTTACTTTAAGTTTTGCAATAAAAGGAATACAACTAGGAATGAACCTTTAATATCATACACTACCGAAACACCCCTTCCCCTGACCCTAGGTATGGATGAAGATAAATGAGGACAGTTCTGCTAGCAACTTAGACCAATTTTGTAAAATTTTGCACTTCCTTCTTACACATAAAAGAACATACTTGTGGATGAACTGATTCAGTGTATTAAAGGAGAAGTCCATGCATCAGCCGGGACATGCAGTCGTGATGTCATCCTAACGCCGGGAAAAATGCCTTCTGGGGGGACTTAAAGAAGGTCAGGGGTGCATTGTGGACACAGGGAGAGATAGACAATCCTTGATTGTTATTTTGTTCCCTGCCCCTGCAGACTTTTAGAATTTTGCTAGGGCAAGACTTCTCCTTTAAAGTGTCCCTGTTGTTATAAGTTTTAAAACCTAAATCAACAGTAGATGTAAAATAAAGCAATTTACATTAATTTTTTTAAAATATCATGGAAAACACGGCACTTCCTGTGTTCCAACTTTTTTTTTCTCCAAAGAGTCTAAACACAGGAAGTCCCGTGTTTCCCAGGTCATCTATGCTCACAGAGAAGGCAGTCATGTGATGGACACATTGAGCTGTGACTCTCTTTACAGGTCAGACCATGTATTTAGTCTCTTTTTTCAACCAGCACAAGTCAAAAAAGCTGCCTTCAGGAGACTGGACCTGGATACAAGTAAGTATAGCTTTGTTTTACAGCATGATAATAACAAAAAATAATTAATGTATATTGCAAACTTGCTTTATTTCACATCTACTGTTGATTTACATTTTGAAAGTTATAACGACAGTGACACTTTAAGTGGAAAGAGTCTGTCGATTTCCATGATACACCTATGTTCTTCCAGGCACATAAAAAAATTGGAAAAAAAAAAAAAGTCCAAACTATAACACTACTGTGTTGATCCAGTTATGAACCCTTATGAGGCAGATGTCATTTGCCCCATGCCAGGGGGGAGAAAAACTTCCTCAATCCATTCCTCTTTATCCTATGGAAAGGATACATATATAGTATAAAAACCATATATTTGGCAGCATAATAGGGGTGGTCTTGATTGTTACAGCTCCACCCCACACGGATATCCAGTCACCTGGCCTCTGATTTTTAGAGTTTCTTCCGCCTACACAAGGTATCCACCAACAAAATGCTTTTTGTTAGCATTAAGAGAGCAATCCATTCTTATAAGATTATATTAAGTGGTTCAGAACAAGATGTCTTTACATTTTTATTTCCAAAATCCAAACAAAATTAAAATACTCATCAGGAGAACAAAGCATACTAAAAAAAAACCTTCAAATTGTATCCGACCATTCCGTCAATGTGACATCCAAATAGCCCTCGTCCGTTAATCCCATAATGCAACAAATTCATCTCCACAAATACACACAACGCTTAACCTTTAACATAATGCACTAAATGTTTCCATGGTGATAAATCTCCGACCTGACCAAATAAAATCATTTGGGGGAGGAGGGGATAAAAAATAAACTCTCTGTAAAATCACTGGCAGGTGAATATATTACTGTCAGAAACATTTCCAAACTTCCCAGCACATGTAGAATAAATAAATCAGAGAGAGCTCCAGTAGGTACTGAATGTTCTTGATCTCTTTGGCACAAACCACAAACTCAATAATTTTTTTTAATTAATTTATTCTCTTGCTTTATTTTTTTGTATCCTACAAATTTAGATATGATTTTATACAAAGATTTCTTTTTTGTTTACCTTTGCTGTATTGTGGTTAAAAAAAGATGATCCAGGGGGGGGGGGGGGGGGGGGTAAGTGCGCGAGGAGGGAAATGTTAAAAATTTGATAAATTTGATCTCGCCGCAAATTCGGCCCGGGAACATACTGTACCGGGTCTCGTCTCCACTCCTGCTTGCTTTAGGGTCTGCATCTCCCAGCACTCGGCTGCCCTGCCACAGCGCACTGATTGGCTGATCGCCAGGAGAGACCTCAGGAGGCCCTGAAGCAAGCAGGATCAGGGACCTGGTACAGTATCTTCCCAAACAGTATCTTCCCTGGCCACGGGGGTTAATGGAGCTATGTTTGACATACTCGCGGGATGACAATGCTAACTAATGCTGTAGGGATTACCTACGTTGGGGGGTTATAGATACTCGGGGCACGGCTAACTGCCAAGACCTACAGAGGGATGCCTCTATGGGGAATTCTACATACTAGGGGGCTTACCTATAAAGGCATGTCTACTCACCATGGAGACTACTTACAGAGGGGCCTAACCACTACATGGATACACAGAGGGGTTCCTGACTATATTGGTGCATAAAGGGGCATAACTACTATATGGAGAGAGTGACCTAACTACTTTATGGAAGCAGAAAGGGGGGCCTGACTACTGTATGTGTGCACAGAAGGGCCTAACTACTGTATGGGTATCACAGAAGGGTCTAACTACTGTAAGGGAGCACAGAGGGAGGCCTGACTACTATATGGAGAGAGAAGCATTGAACTACTATATGGGGGCACAGAGAGGCCTCACTACTATAAGAGGATTCACAGGAGGCCTATCATCTATATGCAGTCACAGAGTGGCCTGACTACTATATGAGAGCACATATGAGGGCCTTACTACTAAGTGAAGCATAAAGGGGCCTAAGTATTATTTGAGGGCTAAAATTGGGTTTATATAGTAAGTGGTCACTGTTACAGTGTAAAGAAACACACATGGGGACTTTATGTAGAGATAAGGATGATGCTAGAGTTAAAGACTTAAAATGTTTGCCTGACAGATTTGGGGAAAATGAGGTGTTACCAGAAAAAGTCTTCATGATGGCTGGGCAAGAAAGAAAGCATTTCTGATCAAAGAAGGCAACCCCTGTGAGTCCCTGGATGTAACTGCACCGTAATTACATAAATGGTGTGCAGAGCCTATGTATGATTGGTATATACCTCTTTATGGGTCAGTGTATGAAGGAATACTGGTCTTTGTACAGTGGATTTTATTTTGTAATGGTATGGTAGTATTAGTCACTATGAGGTTGTGGTGATGGTGGTGGTCACTCTGTGGTGGTGATATTATTTTATTTTATATGCTAGTGTTATTGGTACTATTGGTCTTGTTGCTGGTATCTTTGGTCTTGGTATACTGGTCACTATGTGGTGAAGATGTGATATTTTTTTCTGAAATACTGGTATTATTGGTAATATTGGTTTTGGTTTACTGGATATGGTCAGTAACCGTGTAACAATTATATGTAAGGTGATAATATGGTACTATGGATATGGCTGTATCCAAGTTTTCCATGACTCCCTAGGACTTCATCCAACTTCTTCAGCCACTGGTATTCACAAATTCAAGTTGTGCTCATCTCTAGTACATATGAATAGTTGTTTCACAATTAAATGAAGAACTCCATGGTATATTATATACTAATCTACACCCATCTCCTTGAAGGCCAAAGGGTGCTGGGTACCTTTCATTCATGGTCCCAACTGAGGCTGACTAGAAGCTATATACCCAGGCTTTTGTAGTAGGAGTGGAGGGTTATCTGCATTTAGAACTGTCCATGTAGACAACTGATACTCGTGAATAGTAGGCAGGTAAAGTTTTCCACGACAAGCACGAAGGGTACATGGTTTTACAATTAGAGTTACGGGGTTTGGCACTAGGGAAATTTATGGGCAGACATTTGCCATAGACCCAAGACTTTTTGGTATAAAATTGCACATGGACAAGTTGACAAATGCAAAATGAATGCTTCTATAGTGTATATATATATATATATATATATATATATATATATATATATATATATATATATATATAAAACTTCAGAATTCACGGCACCTCCGTATCGTGAAAAACGTGTTGTTTATTTCATATCAAAAAAAGTATTTTACAAACAAGTGCTGCTATATTGTTTATATATATATATATATATATATATATATTTACAAATAAGACAATAAATGCCATTCTATAAATGCTGGTTATCCAGCATTTACATTTTTTTTACTATATTGCTGCCCTGTTGGTAAACATATTAAAAATGTTATGCTTACCTCTCTGCACTTCCCCGGTGTCCTGATGCGGCCTCTCTGGTTTACCCCACAGACTGCAGCTCAGCAACTTCCCAGAGCTCCAAGATCTGCAGCCCCGCTACTACCTTGTCTCGGGAGTGACAGCCCACTCAGCTAATCACTGGCTGAGATGCAACTGCACCGTGGCCAGTGATTAGCTAAGCGGGTTGTCACTCCCCCAAGACTTCTTTGTCTTGAAGGTAGCAGAGCAGCAGTCAGTGAGGTACACCGGAGAGGCAGCATCGGGATACCGGGGGAGCACGGAGAAGTAAGAATAACATGTTTCTTATATTTACCAACCGTGCAGCAATAAGGAGATATATATATATATATATATATAATAAATGCTGGATAACCCCTTTAGTTATGTTAAATAAACCCATCAGCCACTTTTCCTGTGGTCTGGTGCCCCTTTCCTGCAGTCTGGTGCCCCTGCGCTGCAGCTAATGTGCTTTTCCTGCGGTCTGGTGGCCCTTTTTGAACTCTGGTGTCCTTTTCCTGCAGTCTGGTGCCCCTTTCCTGCAGTCTGGTGCCCCTTTCCTGAAGTCTGGTGCCCCTTCCCTGTGGACTAATGTGCTTTTCCTGTGGACTGGTGTGCTTTTCCTGGGGTCTGGTGCCCCTTTCCTGCGGACTAATGTGCTTTTCTTGCGCTCTGGTGTCCTTTTTCCTGTGGTCTTGGTCCCCTTTCCTGCCATCTGGTGCCCCTTTCCTGCAGTCTGGTACCCCTTTCCTGCAGTCTGGTGCCCATTCCCTGTGGACTAATGTGCTTTTCCTGCGGTCTGGTGCCCCTTTTCCTGAGGTCTGGTGCCCCTTTTCCTGCGGTCTGGTGCCCCTTTTCCTGCAGTCTGGTGCCCCTTTTCCTGCAGTCTGGTGCCCCTTTTCCTGCAGTCTGGTGCCCCTTTTCCTGCAGTCTGGTGCCCCTTTTCCTGCAGTCTGGTGCCCCTTTTCCTGCAGTCTGGTGCCCCTTTTCCTGCAGTCTGGTGCCCCTTTTCCTGCAGTCTGGTGCCCCTTTTCCTGCAGTCTGGTGCCCCTTTCCTGCAGTCTGGTGCCCCTTTTCCTGCAGTCTGGTGCCCCTTTTCCTGCAGTCTGGTGCCCCTTTTCCTGCAGTCTGGTGCCCCTTTTCCTGCAGTCTGGTGCCCCTTTCCTGCAGTCTGGTGCCCCTTTCCTGCAGTCTGGTACCCCTTCCCTGTGGACTAATGTGCTTTTCCTGTGGACTGGTGTGCTTTTCCTGGGGTTTGCTGCCCCTTTCCTGTGGACTAATGTGCTTTTCCTGCGGTCTGGTGCCCCTTTCCTGCGCTCTGGTGTCCTTTTCCTGCGGTCTTGGTCCCCTTTCCTGCAGTCTGGTGCCCCTTTCCTGCCGTCTAGTCCACCTTTGCTGCAGTCTGGTGCCCATTGCCTGTAGACTAATGTGCTTTTCCTGCGGACTGGTGTGCTTTTCCTGCGGTCTGGTGCCCCTTTCCTGCGCTCTGGTGTCCTTTTCCTGTGGTCTTGTGCCCCTTTTCTGCAGTCTGGTACCCCTTCTCTGTAGTCTGGTGCCCCTTCCCTGCGGACTAATGTGCTTTTCCTGCGGACTGGTGTGCTTTTCCTGCGGACTGGTGCCCCTTCCCTGCTGACTGGTGTGCTTTTCCTGCGGTCTGGTGCCAAGATGGTGCAATGCACTGACATTTTCACGTTGCTCTGACCTTCTAGACGACAAACCTAAATCAGCCTGTAGTGGCAAGGAGCCAATGGCTTTATGCCACACCATAGTTTTAAGCTGCATGTATGTCCTAAAGATGCAGTTAGTTGAGAAGTGAAAGAAGTGTGTACAGGTTGTGCGTGGTATAGCACTTCTGTTTTATTAACATATACAGGGCTGAGCTTCACTATGACACCCAACCTGTACAATCTGGGCTATCCACAGTATAATATGGTAATATGGCCAATTACATTATATACCACAAGGCAATTGTTGGGGTCAAGCTTGCCTCAACATCTAACTGCAACCCTTAAAATCCCCCTAGGCCAGACATTTCTCCCAGATATTACTTCTGACTAAGAAAAAGGTTTGAAAGGTGGAAACAGTCATTGACATTGTAATTTTGAATACAAAGGTACGAACCTTCCGCTCAATAAAAAAAAAAAAAACCATGAGACGTGTGGAGCATGTCAAGGAGGCAGATCAGCGTGTTATATATGAAGGTAATATTTTGCAGTCAGCCCCATGTCTGTGAGGCATTGGCTTACACGCCATATATAAAGTATAAATGGCTGTGCACGCTCACTTAAACCTGGCACCACATGTGATCTGTCTACTCTGCTAATGGAATAAAAGTTCCCATTAGAGTTTACACCTTCAGACGACTTTTACCAAAATTTAAAAAAAAAAACAGTTGTCTTCAGTCTTTTTTTTTTTTCTTTTTTTAGCAAGCAGCAGTAATTTAAAATTTAAAAAACTTTAAAATTATGTCTCTATGCTTTATCACTTCCAGAGTCCATCCCAAAACAACACATAAAGCGTTATATGGCAGTGCTATCTATAGTTTCCCATTAATCTGCCTTAGCACTACCCTCCAGAATTCTTGGCAGTAATTACATTGCCAGATCATATGTGTGTAATTGGCTTTATCCTGCCCGCATTTCAGGCACTTATCGTTTCCCCAGATATCTATAAGTGCATAACTCTGTACCCTAAAAACCTCTTTATTCGGCGTATATCTGATCGCGTGCTTAAGTTGCAAGTACAAAAATTTTTATCTACGTCCCAAATCATATTCCTGCTGCAATTGTTCTGAAGATTTAAGGTGGCTGTTGTCAAATAGCTGTGTAACCTTCCTAATCCCCACCCTAATCTTGAGGAGGAAATCTATACTATTCCCTTGTGTAAACCTGTGATTATCCCATAATAAAGTGATTTTCGTACTAGTGTACTGTATATTTGAAAAATTTTCTTCATCCTTCTCCACGTGTAAACCCATTGTTTAAATTGAGAAAGATTTTGTTTAGCGTCTGTCACCTTTCTATCTGACTCAATAACCTCCAATAATGTCTCGGCTATAGTACCATTATCCTTCAATATATACTTCCCTACCAAGGAGAATGGATTTTTAATCTGTAAGAGTGTCACTACGTAGAAGATAGGCCTGAAATCGTGGAGGGCTAGTTCCCCATCTTCCCTTAACGAGGTGAAGGATCTATATCGGGTCCTTGGTCTCTTCACCAGTGCTACCCTATTGGCCATAGATACGATTACTTTAGTCCTGATTTCCGTTTTATTTTTTATTTTCGCCCAGAGCGGCCTGATGTTATATTCTATAAACCTATTAGGGTCCTTAGTTATTTTAACACCCAAATACTCAAAGGCCTCATCCTCCCTCTTCAGCCCATACAATTCCCCCTGTTCTCCCTGTACATTTAAATTAAAAATGATAGATTTTATCAAGGTTCCTTTAAATCCTGACAGACCCCGAAAAACTTTTTAGTTTTTCCATCACCTTAGGAATGCCCACAACTGGGTCTCAAACGAATAACAGGATATTGTCCGCATATAAGACAATGTGATCTTCCCTCCCTCCCATTCCAAACCCACTGATTAGTGGGTCACTCTTTATCATTCTGGGCAGTAGTTCAACATACAAGGTAAACAATATAACACCCCTGTCGTGTGCTCCATGACAAACTAAACTCCCTTAAGCATTTCCCATTAATGATCAACCGGGCCATCGGTCTAAAATAGAACATCTTAATCCACTTAATCATTGTAGATCTAAACCTCATGGCCTTCAATACCTCCCAAAGGTACCCCCATTTCACCCTGTCAAACGCCTTAACTGCGGAATGGGGGGGCCTCCGCCTCCACCTGTAGGTTGGCGAATACTCTTTCAATGTTCCCACATACTGATCAGCCAAGGATAAACCCATTGTGATCTCTACCCGCTACATCTGGAACCACCCGTTTTATTCTATTAGCTACCAGTTCGGAAAAAATCTTGGTATCTGAGTTTAATAAAGATGTAAGACGATATGCCGAAATATCTAAAGGATCTTTGTTTTTCTTTGGAAAAATAATAATGGCAGCTTCCATGATAGCGGGTGGGAGAGTACCAGTGGTACAGGATTCATTAATAAATTCCAATATTTTAGGAAGAAGCACATCAGCACATTTTTATACAATTCAAAAGGCAGTCCATCTGGACCCAGATTAGAATTATTTGTCATTGTTTTAAAAATTGTCTGTTATTCCTCAGCCTTAGGGGATTTCCCAGCTCACTCTCAACCTTCTCCTCTAGCCTGGGCAGATCTAATGATGTAAAAAATGTTGTTATTTGTTCTATTGGGGCTGCTCCTTCCAGTTTATATAGATTAGAATAAAGTGCAACCAACATTTCCTCAATCTCCCTTGGTTCATTAGTTACCTTCCCGTCTTTCTGCCTTAATGCTGTTATTTCTTTCTTATCCTCTTGGGCCTTAATTATAGTGGTCAACAATTTATTCGGTTTACCTTCTTCCAAAAAGTATTATTTCTTTTGAAAAAAAAAAACATTTTATGTTATGCTTTTACTAACAAATAAGACGTATATTTTTCTTGGGCCTCTTGGAGCGCAGCTAAGCTTACTGTTGAGTGATTACCTATATATATATCTTGTTGCCTTTGAACGGCCTGTTTTAGTTCTATTTTTTTTGGCCGAAATTTTTCTTTGTAAACGCTATTTCTTGAATTACAAGCCCTCGAAAAAAGGATTTTAATGTGTCCCATACTATTTGTATGGACACTGAGCCTTTATTAATCTGCCAAAATACTTCTACTTCTTTCCCTATCTTGTTGTCACTATCTATTATAGACATCCAGTGTGCATTAATTCTCATACTACCATTTCTTCTTTTTCCCGCTGGTACTTGTTCCCTCCCTCAGCTCATTGTTAACTGGACTGGTGTATGGTCCAATAGGGCATGTGGCTCAGAGGTCATCTTCATGATTTTCGTTAATGCTAGCCTGTTATACAGGACCAATCAATTCTGGACGCTGAGCAGTAGGAGGTACTGAAGCACGAAAAGGCCTGTCTGGCCCCATACAAACACCGCCAAGTGTTCTCCCATCCAACCTCCCGAGCAAACCTTGCCAGGGGGGAGGGATGGGAGGAAGGTGGTCCTACTACTGAGCCTATCCTCCTCTGGAATCATAACAGAATTAAAATCTTCCATTACTATAACTGGTTTCTCCTGTTTATCTTTCAAAAATTCCAACAAATTTAATAAAACATCTGGTGTGAAGGGAGGGGGAACATAGACCACAGCCAGTATCAATTCGTCATTAAAAATTCAACAATGTAGAAAAATATATCTTCCTCTTTGTTCTATTTTTTCCCCTTAAGGCTAAATTTAATATGATGGTGTATTAATATAGATACCTGCAGAATGTCCTGAGGATCCAGAGTGGAACTTCTGGCCTGCCCAACGTCTACGTAATCGTCTATAGGTCTCTACTGTGGTATGAATTTCAAGAATACACACCACTGCAGGTAGATGTCGGTTAATAAGGTCAAACATTGCTTTACGCTTGGTCTTGTCCCCCGTTCCTCTCACATTACACACCGAGAAATCAAACGATGTCATAATTCAACAAAAAAAAGAAAAAAAAGAATTTTCTCTTTCTCCACCCGCTCGATCCCCCCCTTCCCTCCCCCCCTGACTGTCCCGTACTAGTATCTTCCAGCAATGGACTCCATCTACCCACTATCTCCACCCCCACATGCCCACCGCTTACCTCCCCAAGTAGAACATAATTTATAAATTTTACCATAACTTTCCCTGAACCGTAATACATGCGTGGTTCTGGAGTAATCGGGATAAAGCGCCACCTTCCCCCCATTGTATGTCAGGTCTTTCCTTTCCCTGGCTTTCGCAAGTATTGTACTGTATCTCTATCCCTAGTAAGCATGGTTTTGACCAAAAAGGTTCTATGTCTGCATCCCCACCATATGGGATGACCATTATTTAAAAAAAACAAAAAAAAACCCCAGTTAACTCACCTGGGGCCTGTTCCCGGCCCCTGCGCACCTCCTGGCCTGTTCCCGGCACAGGCAGGAAACAGCCGAGCTTCTAGGAGAGCTTTGTAAGAATGACGGGGGCTCTGGAAGTATCCGAAGCCTCTGTCATTCTCCCGAAGCTCTCCCGGCAGTTTGGCTGTTCGGGAGAGCTTTGGGGGACCCCCGGCGCAGGCAGTGTACATCACACTGCCTGTGCCGGGAACGGGCCAGGAGTCGCACGGAGGCCGGGAATGGGCCCCAGGTGACTTAACTGTTTGTTTTTTTTCTAAATGTAGGTGCAGTCAACGCCCTGCTGCGGTCAGGCAGGGGTAACATTTTCCGGCGTATAAGGCGAACCCCTGACCATCTTCTTGAAAGTCAGGGGTTGTCTTGCCTAGTCGCCTTATATGCCGGAAAATACGGTAACTACTAAAATACTGCTCCTACTGTCCTCCAGGCTTGTGCATTATAGTAGTTATATTCTTATACATAGGAGGCATGATTATAGTAGTTATATTCTTATATATAGGAGCAGTATTATAGTAGTTATATTCTTATATATAGGAGGCAGTATTATAGTAGTTATATTGTTGTACATAGGAGGCAGTATTATTGTAGTTATATTCTTGTACATAAACAGCAGTATTATAATAGTTATATTCCCATGCACACAGACATATTGTTGTAGTTTTATTCTTGTACTAGTCACATTATAATTATATTTTTGTACATAGATATCATGGCAACCTCGCTTACAGTAAGATGCATATATTGGCGAGTACCTTGTAGATATAAATCATTATGTACATTTCCTGCATTTCACTGTTTGTTGTCCAGATTGCTGTTTGGTTATTAGTAATGACAGGAGTCGGGCATCTTGCATCCATCTCCTCCATATATTACATTATATAGTATAACTGCTGTCATTGTCAGTGACACACATCTATAATCACTAACAGCTTCTCAACCGTATACAATCTATGATTCTCCCCTATGTTATTTCTGCTATTAACAATGATGTAGTTCAGTTACCTATAATAACACTATAATTTACTCCTCAATGTGGGTAATTTGTGAATTATTCTCACGTTAGTTAATAATACATAATTTGTACTGTATCTAATCCTATTATGTGATTTTGTGCCGATAGCCAATTCATCTATGCAATTTATATGCGATACTGATCTTGTGAACCTAAACCTGTCATATGTAATGCTGTGTGCTAAGCTTGTGTATCCAAGCCTATCATGTGTGATACATTCTCAGTGACCTAAGCAGCAGTGCATTCCCATCATGTAATGTTCCAAAAATGCATAATTGCCAAGGACACCGAGCTGGTAGCATGCTATGCCACTAACAGACACCCTTCCGGCTACTTGTTGCCCCTTCTGTCCTTGCCCTGGGCACCAAACTGATCCCACTGTACATGAAGACGTGCGGGTCACCAGCAGATCTATTATACGCTGTAGGCATCATTTCTCCTGCTCCAAACAAACAGTGCTGATAAAATTGTAACAACCAGGCCAAAGGGGGGAGAAGAATGTACCATTGTAACACTGGTCATACAAAATGTATAATTATAGAAATCAGAACATTGCTCATGAATATATCTATTATGATACAGTATAATAGCAGTTATATTGTACATAGGGGGCAGTATTATAGTAGTGATATTCTTGTACGTAGAAGGCAACATTATAGTAGTTATATATTTTTGTACGTAGAAGGCAGCATTATAATAGTTATCTGACATGGAGATAGAGGAGCACATCACGCTGCACATCACACCTATGGCTGATACTAATGCTGCTAAGCCTATTTATAATAGTTATATTCTTGGATATAGGAGCAGTATTATAGTAGTTATGGTGAGGGGAGAAAAGGTGTCCGGCACTAGCTGATATGGGGAGCACTGAGTCAGGATAAACAGGACAGGAGATACACGGCTGTAAGCGATGGTGTCCTTACCACTGAGTTGCGGTGCAGAGGCAAAGCAAAGAGGAGCAAATAACAATGTAGAGAAATAGAGTCTCGCACTCACCAACTTGAAAGATGCAGGTGGTTTATTTCAGACACATCGGAGCATATGCAGCAGGGAGAGGGAAGGTGGAATGGCAGGTGCGTTCACAGAGGAGCAACAATGTTTCACGCCCACTAAGGCGCTTCGTCGGGCTAGGAACAGCGTGTACGTGAGGGGGAGGTGCATATATACAAGTGAACAATAAAGTTACAAAAGTATCAATAAAGTTACAGATAAGTTACAATGCAAATAAACATATGGCAAAACATCAAAGGAGGGTATTAAGATCGTTCCTCTCATTGAGGCCACAAGGTCCTGTGGCGTCTAAACGCAAAATCCATAGCGTCTCGCGTTTGAGAAGGAGCTTGAGCCTATCCATGCCTGTGGTCGGGGGGTTAACCCTTTCAAGGCCGATAAAGCGGAGTAGCTTTGTGTCACCAGAGTGAGAAGTTCTATACCCTTCAGTCAGATGTTGCGCCTTAAACGCATTAATAATACCGAGAAGGGTTTCCAGCACCAGGCTGCTGCATTAAAATCACGTCTACTAGATAGGGGGTACCCCAGACCTTTAGTGGATGAAGCCCTCATTAAGGCTAATGCCCGCCATAGATCTTCCCTCATCCGTTCCAGACCCAGCGGTCCCCCCAAAAAAACTTTCAGTGCGGATACAAAAAGATTCACATTTGCATTACAGAATAGTAACATTAATGACACCGTGATGAAGATCATAAAAAACCACTGGTTTCTACTGCAGCAGGATAGTGACCTGAAAATGGTGGCGGATCGGAAGCCACTGATCACCTTTAGGAAAAGCAGGACCATAGCAGATGCCCTTAAAGAAGGTCACGCCACTAGACCAGGGAACTGGCTCGACCGCTGTTTACCGGAAGGTAATAAGCGGTGTGGCACTTTCCAATACTGCCCCCAGATGTTGTGTCTCACCTTCATCAATTTAGGGGGTAAGGACTGTTTCATCCGCGATTTTATTACGTGCAGGACCACTCACGTTATCTATGCCATCCTCTGCCCGTGCCACAGGTACTATGTAGGAAAAACCAAACGTCCCCTTTGGACTAGGTTTAAAGAGCATTTGTACTCTGTGCGCACGGGCAAGGGAGTGCCCCGGCTAATAGAACACGTACGGTCCGCACACTCTGGTGACACAAAGCTACTCCGCTTTATCGGCCTTGAAAGGGTTAACCCCCCAACCACAGGCATGGATAGGCTCAAGCTCCTTCTCAAACGCGAGACGCTATGGATTTTGCGTTTAGACGCCACAGGACCTTGTGGCCTCAATGAGAGGAACGATCTCAATACCCTCCTTTGATGTTTTGCCATATGTTTATTTGCATTGTAACTTATCTGTAACTTTATTGATACTTTTGTAACTTTATTGTTCACTTGTATATATGCACCTCCCCCTCACGTACACGCTGTTCCTAGCCCGACGAAGCGCCTTAGTGGGCGTGAAACATTGTTGCTCCTCTGTGAACGCACCTGCCATTCCACCTTCCCTCTCCCTGCTGCATATGCTCCGATGTGTCTGAAATAAACCACCTGCATCTTTCAAGTTGGTGAGTGCGAGACTCTATTTCTCTACATTGTTATTATAGTAGTTATATCTTTATACACAAGAGCAGTATTATAGTAGTTATAATCTTAAACATAGGAGCTGTATTATAGTAGTTACAGTATATTCTTGTACATAGTATTATAGTAGTTATATTCTTGTACTTAGGAGCAGTATTATAGTAGTTATATTATTGTACATAGGGAGCAGTATTATAGTAGTTATATTCCTGTATATAGGGAGCAGTATTATAGTAGTTATATTCTTGTATATAGGAGCAGTATTATAGTAGTTATATTCTTGTACATAGGAGAAGTATTATAGTAGTTATATTCTTGTACATAGAAGAAGTATTATAGTGGTTATATTCTTGTACACAGGAGCAGTATTATAGTAGTTATATTCTTGTATATAGGAGCAGTACTATAGTAGTTATATTCTTGTATATAGGAGCAGTATTATAGTAGTTATATTCTTGTACATAGGAGCAGTATTATAGTAGTTATATTCTTGTATATAGGAGCAGTATTATAGTAGTTATATTCTTGTACATAGGAGCAGTATTATAGTTGTTATATTCCTGTACATAGGGAGCAGTATTATAGTAGTTATATTCTTGTACATAGGAGCAGTATTATAGTAGTTACTGTATATTCTTGTATATAGCAGCTGTATTATACAGTAGTAGTTATATACTTGTATATAGGAGCAGTCAGGGCCGTTTCTGCCATGAGGCGGAATGAGTATTGCCGGCGGCAGACAGCAGCCCTGCAGCCGTTCACCTGTCCTGCCGCAGCCGTCCCGTCCCGCCGCCAACGCTTACCGCTGTCCCGCGCCGTCAATCAGCAGCTGTCATCGCCCTCCAGCGAGTCGTGAGTGCCCGGGGTCAGCGGGGGCTGCGATGCCCCCGCTGACCCCAGGCACTCACGACTCTCTGGAGGGCGATGACAGCTGCTGACTGACGGCACTGGAGCGCGGAAAGGAACAGCGGTGAGCGTTGGCGGTGGGACGGGACGGCTGCGGCAGGACAGGTGAGCGGCTGCAGGGTCGGGAGACAGCGGTGAGCGTTGGCGGCGATGACAGCTGCTGACTGTCGGCGAGGGACAGCGGTAAGCGGGACGGGACGGCTGCTGCAGGACAGGTGAGTGGCTGCAGGGCCGGCCCAGGGGGGGGGGGGGGGTGCGGGGGGTGCAGGCGCGGGTGATTCGGTTACGGCGGCGGGGGGGGGGGGTGCGGGGGGTGCAGGCGTGGGTGATTCGGTTACGGCGGCAGGGGGGGGGTGCGGGGGGTGCAGGCGCGGGTGATTCGGTTACGGCGGCGGGGGGGGGGGTGCGGGGGATGCAGGCGCGGGTGATTCGGTTACCGCGGCGGGGGGGGGGGGATGGGGGGGTTGTGAGGGGGCGGCCGCCTGAGGTTTGCCTCAGGCGGCAGAAACCCCAGAATCGGCCCTGGGAGCAGTATTATATACTACTATACTACTATATAAAAGTAGTTATTTGATAGAGACAGAAGACCCGCACTGGTAGCAAACAACGTGTTTAGTCCTTTATATGTGCCAGGAAAAATGGAGTCTAAGATATGTCACTGTGGTGGTGCTCAGATGAAAACCAGCATGAGATATATAAAAGTTGAAAATCTGGCATTTGTAGAGACTACGGTGGTTTATTGCAGAGTAAAGAGCTCACAGGGAGGGAGACATTGCAGGTGAACACACAAGTCATGGGACAGCTGTTATGGGTTTCCCCTTCCTCTGCCAGGAGTTAGGGGACTCTTCAATGAGGCTACATAGGTTCTCCTTTTGCATATTCATGTTTCCCAGGGGGCAATGCACCTAGAATCTTACTGCATTGAGCACTTTCACTAGCAGCCGGCAGTGCTATCGTATCGATCTGTTTCTCTTATAGGAGTTACTCCTGGCAGAGGAAGGGGACACCCATAACAGCTGTCCAAAGAATGGCAGATAATCAAATGAGCATGAACGGCATGATGTAATGCCGCTGCGGCTCCTCGCCTCTCCCTCATTTGGTGCTTCCCATCATGAAGCAGTTTAATGCCCCCCGATGGGTTAGTGTACTGGATAGTTTGGCAGTGGGTCCCCGGTGGTGGAGATCGCAGATCCTGGAGCTGGTGGCGTTGCTATTACAGAAGGCTTGGTCAGTTGCCTTGGCTGCGGTGAGGACGGAGCATGCGGTGATGCGCCTGATGGAGGCCTCGGCGTGCGCTCAGACCAGAGAGCAGGATGCCTGAACATTAGATTGGACACCGACCCCCTGTTATGACACCAACCAAACTTTGTGGAAACTTTTAAAATTCATGCCACAATTCTGGAAGAGTAAGAAATTAATAAGGGTTAAAGGGGAACTCCAGGCAGAGGTTAAAAAATTAACCTTCTTCAGAAGCAAATAGCATTACTTACCTATCTATCCCAGTTTCAAAACTACCAAAAATCCATTTGTTTTGGGGGGTTTTGTTCTGTATTGTGTGGCTGTACTTCCTGGTTGAGCAGTTCTACACAGTACTACAGGTTCCAGAATGCAATGCTTTCCCTCAGCTGTTCATCACAGTCCCCCACCCTGCCCATTTTCCACCCAAATCTGTTGCAGAACATCTAGGCTGTGTTCACACATTGCAGTTTCATTGTGTTACTGAATTATTTGCAGTACTTTATAATTTCATTGTGGTCCCACCCACACAGCACACTGTATTCTCTACCTGTAACACCACACAGGACTCTGTATTCTCTACCTGTAACACCACACAGCACACTGTATTCTCTACCTGTAACACAACACAGCACGCTGTATTCTCTACCTGTAACACCACACAGCACGCTGTATTCTCTACCTGTAACACCACACAGCATGCTGTATTCTCTACTTGTAACACCACACAGCACACTGTATTCTCTACCTGTAACACCACACAGCACGTTGTATTCTCTACCTGTAACACCACACAGCACGCTGTATTCTCTCCCTGTAACACCACACAGCACACTGTATTCTCTCCCTGTAACACCACACAGCACACTGTATTCTCTACCTGCAACACCACACAGCACGCTTTATTCTCTCTGCCTGTAACACCACACAGCACACTGTATTCTCTACCTGTAACACCACACAGCACACTGTATTCTCTACCTGTAACACCACACAGCACTGTATTCTCTACCTGTAACACCACACAGCACACTGTATTCTCTACCTGTAACACCACACAGCACGCTGTATTCTCTACCTGTAAAACCACACAGCACACTGTATTCTCTACCTGTAACACCCCACAGCACACTGTATTGTCTACCTGTAACACCACACAGCACGCTGTATTCTCTACCTGTAACACCACACAGCACCCTGTATTCTCTACCTGTAACACCACACAGCACGCTGTATTCTCTACCTGTAACACCACACAGCACGCTGTATTCTCTACCTGTAACACCACAAAGCACGCTGTATCCTCTACCTGTAACACCACACAGGACACTGTATTCACTACCTGTAACACCACACAGCACACTGTATTCTCTACCTGTAACACCACACAGCACACTATATTCTCTACCTGTAACACCACACAGCACACTGTATTCTCTATCTGTAACACCACACACCACGCTGTATTCTCTACCTGTAACACCACACAGAACACTGTATTCTCTATCTGTAACACCACACAGCACGCTGTATCCTCTACCTGTAACACCACACAGGACACTGTATTCACTACCTGTAACACCACACAGCACGCTGTATTCTCGACCTGTAACACCACACAGCACACTGTGTTCTCTACCTGTAACACCACACAGGACACTGTATTCTCTACCTGTAACACCACACAGCACACTGTATTCTCTACCTGTAATACCACACAGCACACTGTATTCTCTACCTGTAACACCACACAGCACGCTGTATTCTCTACCTGTAACACCACACAGCACCCTGTATTCTCTACCTGTAACACCACACAGGACGCTGTATTCACTACCTGTAACACCACACAGCACGCTGTATTCTCGACCTGTAACACCACACAGCACACTGTGTTCTCTACCTGTAACACCACACTGGACACTGTATTCACTACCTGTAACACCACACAGCACGCTGTATTCTTTACCTGTAACACCACACAGCACACTGTATTCTCTACCTGTAACACCACACAGCGCTGTATTCTCTACCTGTAACACCACACAGCACACTGTATTCTCTACCTGTAACACCACACAGGACACTGTATTCACTACCTGTAACACCACACAGCACGCTGTATTCTCGACCTGTAACACCACACAGCACACTGTGTTCTCTACCTGTAACACCACACTGGACACTGTATTCACTACCTGTAACACCACACAGCACGCTGTATTCTTTACCTGTAACACCACACAGCACACTGTATTCTCTACCTGTAACACCACACAGCGCTGTATTCTCTACCTGTAACACCACACAGCATGCTGTATTCTCTACCTGTAACACTGATATTGGAATAAAGTAAAGAGCTTCCTGGTCTGTGGGGAAGGAGGAGACAGCCTGGGTACCGCCTCGAATTCCGGGACTATTACCTAGGCTTAGTCCCAGAATTCCAGGTGGTACCCGGGCTGTCTCCTCCTTCCCCACGGACCGGGAAGGCACCGGGAATCAAATGCGGAAGGTTCAACAAGGTTCAAGTTCTATAGAACCTAACATTTTCTGCTGTTCGATTATCTCTAGTTATGTGCGCTCACTTGTACCTCCCCCTCCCACGTCTAAACCTGCTGAGGACTCCAGCTTCCAGCTGTCAATTAAGCAGGTAAGGAGAAGAGAGTAGACTTTTTTGCTTTTCAGTAGCTTGGAGAAGCCTTTTTGAGTCTTTGTACCAGAGAATAAAACATTTTCTATGCTATAGAAGCACAGACAAACATATTTAAGGTACCATGTGTCTTCTTGTCCTAAAAGGATCTAACAATGTCAGCAGTTAGGAACACGCATTACATCTGACAGGTTCCCTTGAAGTGTTGTAAAAACAAATGACAGGCAGGTGGGTGCGGGAAAATAATAAAGAAGCTATACTCACCAGGCCCCGTGCCACTCTCTCTCCCACAGCCACTGGAAATCATTTTCAGTCATAGCCCCAGCTCCTTTAGCTCCAATGTCACATACTCGGCTGATAGACTGCATGCTCAGCCAGTCAATGACTACAGCGGTGTCCATCCCCAGTCAGTGATTGGCTGAGCGAGCGATCTATCAGCGAGTATGTGGAGCTGCAGGAGGCAGGTAGCTATTGGATATCATTAAGGAAGAGCTACCCTATAGATAGGAGTGGAGCTGTTTCTGGAAGAAGGTTATGTTCTGTTCCTTTTTCATTGGTGAACTTGAGAGGCAAATGGTGCGTTTACACAGACAGATTTATCTGTCAGATCTTTGAAGCCCAAACCAGGAACAGACTATAAACAGGGATCAGGTCATAAAGGAAAGACTGTGATCTATCCTCTTTTTAAATCCATTCCTGGCTTTGGCTTCCAAAATCTGTCAGATAAATCCTTCTGTGTAAACGCACCATAATGCTGGGTTTACAAGGAAAGATTATCGTGCGAATTTGCACGATAACGATCGAATTCGAACGATAATCGTACGTGTAAACGCAGCGAACGATCGAACGACGAGCGAGAAATCGTTCATTTTGATCTTTTAACTTGTTCTTAAATCGTCGTTCGCAAAAAATTCGCCGATCGTTCCGTGTAAACAGTCGTTCAGTGATTTTACCTATGTGCGAGATAGGTTTAATTTATCACAAAACGATCGGAAATCGAATTTTCTGTACGATATATCGTTCCATCTAAATCTGATCGTTATAAAAGAAAAATTTTTACTTTGAAATTGTTAATTGTACGATTGGGCGAATTATCGTTCCGTGTAAACGTAGCATTAGGGTCCATTTACACAGAAAGATTATCTGACAGATTATCTGCCAAAGATTTGAAGGCAAAACCAGGAATGGATTTGAAAAGAGGAGAAATCTCAGGCTTTCCTGTATGACCTTATCTCTGTTTATAGTCTGTTTCTGGCTTTGGCTTCAAATCTTTGGCAGATACTCTTTTAGATAATCTTTCTGTGTAAATGGACCCTGATGGTGCGTTTACACAGGCAGATTTATCTGACAGATTTTGGAAGCCAAAACCAGGAATGGATTTGAAAAGAGGGGAAATCTCAGTCTTTCCTTTATGACCCGTTCCCTGTTTATGGTCTGTTCCTGGCTTTGGCTTCAAAAATCTGTCAGATAAATCTGTCTGTGTAAACACACCATTAACCAACCAAATTGTATCATAAATATCCAGGCAGGGATGCCCTTCTTCTCTATTCATTTCAACAGCTTCTCTCTAAAGGTGTGTTTACATAGAGAGATTTATCTGACAGATCTTTGAAACCAAAGCCAGGAACTAACTATAAACAGTGAAATGGTCATAAAAGAAAGAGTAGGATCTATCCTATTTTCAAATCCATTCCTGGCTTTGGCTTTAAAAATCTGTCAAACAAATCTCTTTAATTGCACCATTACTCTTTGACAGCCCTTTCAATATACAATTAAATCAGATTGTCAGCAGTCTCTCTCAAGTTAACAAGTCCGCCATATATAACCGTATACCAGTGGTTTCTAAATGCTGTAAATTGTAGTGTATAGAAATGTCTGTGAACCACAAGTGTCCCTCCAAAAAGTTAGGAGATATGAAGTAAGGGCTGACTGCAAAGCATTATGGGGAAGCTTGATGTCATGTGTTTTCAGTCCTTATCATCATAAGCTTTACAGTAATGGAGCAGCTTTATCAACCTGCCAGAGACAAAACATAGTCTGATTCGCCCATAGCAACCAATCACAGCTCACCTTTCATATCTGAACAAGCTCTTGTAAAATTAAAGCTGAACTTTGATTGGTTGCTATAGGCAAGTTACTAATTTGTAATTTGAGAAACGAAAGCTGCTCTGTGATTGGTTGCTATGGGCCACATCAAACCATATTATTTAGTGTCCTTAGTGTGGCCTAACCATAAGCTGATTGTTTAGTCACTCGTGTGTTTAGTGACCTCTGCAGTAAAGCGCATTGCCAGTCATTAATGGGTTAATGCTTCAGATGTGTTTACCTGCAGTAACCATGGCAACCGTGCACTGTGACGACAAGCGCTTATGTCATAAAGAAGGTTCCTTAAAGCAATGCACCGCGCCCTGATCAATGCCATCTTGGATGCGCCAGAGGACCTTGAGCTTTACTACTTTACTGCCCCCTACCTTTGATGTAATTTGGAGGTTCTAGCAGGGGAAAAGGGGTGGTCTGCTTTAGACTACCCCTTTATCAAGTCCCCACCTTCTAGAGAAGTGGACCTGGAGGGAAAGAGAAACATCCGCCTAGCCACCAATAAGGTGACAGATATTCCAGCCAGATCTTTCTCCCATCCAGTTTATTATATTTATAGTGTGGTATTACCCTCTAAGCCCAGGGGAGGGGCAACTCTCCAGCCATGGCTCCCTCGAGGTTTCGCCCGCAGGGGTTTTTTCCTCGCCTGAGTGCTGGAGGGTGACTCTTCGTGAGTCGGGGGTCTGCCATTTTCAGTGTCACGTGATTTTAAATAAAATTAGGACCCTTTGACACCTGATTACACTGTGTTGTGACTTTATTTTGCGTTCTTTGGTTTAACCAATCATAGCAACATGGACACCACCATAAATATATATCATATATATGTTGCAGGGAAATTATAAAATCAGAGATTTGATCAAATCGTCAATGTGTGTGTGGGTGTGTGGGTGTGTACTATCTACACATATAGGTAATGTGCATTTCTATGCTATAAAAGCCCAGACAAATAGTATTTAAAGTACCATGTGTCTTCTTGATGTAACAGCGTCTAACAGTGTCAGCCGTTTACAACCTGAATTACAGTACAGCTGACAGATTCCCTAAAGGAGAAGTCTTGTGAAACTAAGAAATGACAGGCAGGCAGTGGGGTGTGTGAAGATAATAAACAAAGTATACTTACCAGTCTCTGTGCCCCGTAGCTCTGCTCTCGGGTCTCTCTCGCAGCTGCCAGAAGTAATTTTGGCCCGGGTTCGGTGTACGTCTCAGCCCTGGCTCCAGCTGCAATGTCACAGAGAAGTTGATGGATTGCCCGCTCAGCTAGTCAGTGTCTGCAGTGGTGTCCTGTCTGAGTGGGTGATCCATCAGCTGAGTATGTGACGTTGCAGCTGGAGGAGCTGAGGAGGCTGGTGTCTGTCAGATATCGTTAAGGAAGCACTATGAGGACGCGGGGACAGGTAAGTATACTTTCATTATTATGTTCCTATACCCCATGCCTGCCTGAGATTTGTTAGTTTCATGAGACTTCATCTTTCAAGAAAATTAGATGGCACGCTGTGCTGTTTGCATAGAGTGACTGACAGGTTACTAGTAGTGAGCTAGCATTGCTGGTGCTAGTGGTGCTGGTTATATCTGGTGTATGTAGGGTGGGCCACTAGAATCATATTCCCTGGTGGGCCCTTGGTACCCCAGTCCGACACTGCCTAAGGGGGGAGAGCAGAGGGAGCAGGAGCAATGTGGATTGGCACATTTTTCTTCACTTCCTGCATTTCTATCAGCTACCAGTGTGGCAGAACCGTATAGATATGGTAATACATTATATAGACACATCTATGTAACTTTTAATGTACTTTTAATAAAAAACAAATTTTCCTTATGTGGAGTTCCCTTTTAAGTATTTATGTGGAAAAGGCACTGTTAAGAGATATAAGAAATTGGATATAGGTAGCGAACACGAACGCAAATATAAATTTAAATATTGGCAAGTTAGAAATGCATATGAACAGACATAAAGAGGAAAATATAATTGTAGTGGTGCACAATGAAGGTATAAATAGCATTAGAAGTCTGAGAGGAGACAGGCATCTAAGCTCTAGGATATATAAAATTCTAATGATAAGGCCTCATTAGGGTATAAAGGGTAATGGGAAAAGGACATTGGTCCAATTGAGGAGGAAAGTTGGAACAATGTACTTCAGGGAATATCTAGGGTATCGAGTAATCCTGAACATAGACTTACACAATTTAAAATACTTCAAAGAACCTATTAAACTCTGTCTTTTCTCAAGAGAATAGGTTGGAAGGACAGTTCCAATTGCAATAAGTGTGGGATGGAAGAGGCTGGTTTCTTACATCTCTTCAGGTCATGTAAAGTAACAACACGATACTGGGCAGAGGTGGCTAATATTAAAGTGCGGAAAGGTTTACTCAATAGCACATTAACAGTAGAACTGGCTCTGCTTGGTGATGATGCAATGAATGATGAATATTTATGTCATATGGACGTGTGATGTATTGAACATTAGATATTATCTCCATGTGATGTTTTTTATTTTGTAAAAGTGAATTTATTAGAGATTTTTAGCATAAGGCCCAGTTCACTCTGAGCAAAAACCGCAGAATCCCCCCGTGCCCAGTGTCCTGCAGTGAGTGGAGAGGAAGCGGGCACGCACGCCTTCCTATTCACTAACCACAGGACACTAAGCATGGCTGGATTCCCGCCGCGGAATTCTGCTGTTCTTGCTCAGTGTGAACTGGGCCTAACAGATAAGAAATAGAAAGTATACATCGACATGTATTGCAACAGAAACAACAAAAGTTTAAAAATATATATTTTTTCAACTAGTCGCAGCAGGAACATAATCCACGTCAATATATGATGCTGATGGCGTGCTCTCTGCTCAGGAATAAAAAGAAAAACAGCATAGCTGCGACCATTGCATAAGAACAAGAAATAACAAGTCCAAAGAAAGAAGCCTGGAGAAGTAGGGTGAAAGGAAGAAAAAAGAAAGTAGAAGAAGAGGAAAGAAAGGAACGGGAGAGAGGGTAGAAGAAAAGAAAAGGGGGGGGGGGTACACGACAGGAATGTGGCAGTGCATATATACTGTACCTTCATACAAGAAGACGATCATGAATGGGGATCCTGGTATCTGGGCGGCTCAGGTGAGCCAGCATGCAAGGGAGGATAATGCGATGTTCTTTTAAAATTTCTTTTTATAATGGGAAAATTTGTAGAAGAAAAAAAAAAAAAGGCAGATAATCCCCAAATCCAAGTGTGTTAACCTTGTGGCATTATAGCAAAGAAGACTGGAGGCTATAATCACTGTCAAAGGAGCTTCAAAAAGTACAGTGCAAAGGGTCCTAAAATGTATGTCAATGCAATATTTTTCAATAAACTAGTGAGGTTTCCAAAAGGGAGAAAAGTCAAATAAAAGAAAAAAAAAAAACAATTGGTGTCTCATAACTTGTTTTATAGATGTTTAGTCACAGTATCTCATTTTCTCACTATTCTGTGTCAATTTTTACTGCTATCCTAGAATGTTTGTACCTAGAAACAGGAGATGGACCACCACATCCAGTACAAGAAATAGTAATGCAACAATTGCCATGTTTCTGGCTGGGATCCATGGGGCTTCTTGAATCGATCTATTGGACTGAGTTTATTTTTAAACATGGAATAAATATTGTGAGAGATCTTGCAGCTTTTTTCACGCTTTACTGCAGGGACTGACGATACAGACACTGATCCAGATGTATGAGTGCTAATTTTAACCCTTAAGCAATTATTATAGGGTGAGTGCCCTAACTACAGTCCAGGGAAAGTCAATATAACATCAGCTTAGCAGGCAGCAATTATTGTGTGTGGGTGCTGAGTGACAAATGATGGTGCGTAGAAGGCTTCACACTGTGCACTGTCTCCTTATGTGTAATGCGGTAAATTGTAACACTTCAGGTGGAAATCCGAAGGGTCCTAGAGGAAATAAAACCAACGTGACGAAGCACTAATAACCTATTATCTAGTCTGGTGGAGGAGCAGGTAATAGATGGACGCAATCTATTCAGATGCCATGACATATACAGGCAGAGCATATCCCCAGATTACAGTTTACAGCACAGAGAGGTCTGCACCAAGATTACCAGGTTTTTTCACATGTGTATGGTATCATTTAGTAACTAAAGCCAGAAACCAATTGGTGTCAGACCCTGTCTTAGGGTCCTATTACACGGCCTGATTATACAAAAAAGTTACACGGGCCGACTATCGGGTAGCAAGGGCTGCACAGACATCGTTAGGGATGTCCGTACAACCCTTGCCTTTTGTGTAAAATAATAATGTACTTACTTACCTCTGCAGCAATGCCTTCTGTTTCGGTCACTGCACTGACAGTCTGCTCAGCCAATCAGTGGCTGAGAGAGGACCGAGGCCAGTGATTGGCTGATTAGCCTGTCAGTGCAGAGATGGGGACAGAAGGCAGAGCTGCAGCTGCAGAGACCGGGGAAGGCTCGAGGACATGGGGGAACGTGATAAGGTAAGTCCCTCCAGTGCCCTGTGTACCTCAGTGTCCCCCTGCCATCATCCTCTCCAGCAGCCACAGCCCGCACAGCTCTGGGAGTCGAGTTGTGACATCACCATGTTATCCAGTAAGTGACATCACCATGTTGTCCAGAAAGTGACATCACCGTGTTATCCAGGAAGTGACATCACCATGTTATCCAGGAAGTGAAGCCTTGATGCAGTAGTAAGTGCAGGGAAAAAAGAACTTTATGTGCATTTCCTGTAATAAGTGTATATTAGTGATTTGTATAACTTTTGGGGGGCAATACAATTCTTTAATAAAAATTTTCACTGGACTTCTTCTTCTTCTACACCAAGTTATTTAACACAATATTCTGGCAGAGTTCTGCACTAATTAGGCAAGATCCCCAAAAAAGTCCCTGAACCTAACCTAAGTCGAGTAGCACTTCTTCTACTTCTTACTTATCACAACCTGCTACCTCAAGCACTACCAACACCTGGACTATACCTATTACAGTTATTCACCTGTATTGCACTGAGGTTCTCAAGTAAAAGTTATCTCCTGTTTAAGTTCTGGACTCTGTGCTCATTTTTCCTCTGCTGCACCTGCACCCACACTTCCCTTAAAGCCCAGTGAAAGTGTATCCGGTGTGTATCACCACTCCTGGCTACATGGCCCAGTGAAACACCAGAAGCCCACCTGGTGTTGCCATCTAGCACTCGGGCCACGGCACTGGAGCGAGGAGTCTAAAATGTTTGGAAGATTCTGCATCAGTCTTCTATACTGGGTTTACTCAGTAACAGTATGGCTGTTACATGTATGGTGATATTTCCTTTGTGTATACTGGTGTTGTTTGGTAGCCATGACTGCTATTTAGACATTATACAGTTTATTATACAGAAAATTTTTACCTTTGTTACCATTATATATATGTATACAGTAAGTATTTATAGTGCTTGAAAAGCACTATATTGTAATCCGTATTCTTCTTCCGTTTCTTCTTCTTCTTCTTCTTCCAGCCATTTTTCTGCGCGTAATACAGCCCGAACCGCTTTGTGCACACACTCCATTCAAACTGCGTTTCGAAGCCCTCGGCAGTGTGTGGTGTGCTATCTATTTTTCGTTTCGATCGGATTTGTCGTTTTTAAGAAATTTACGTTTAAAGACCCCGAATTTCCCATAGAAAATAATGGCCCATTGCAAATAATGGCCACACTCTAACCGCTAACAGCCAATCACAGCACATATGCAAATAGCTGAAATATAGCAGCCAATAGGAACTCTAAGGTCTCGTCATGCAATGTATCACACCATCCACAGTCACATGTCCACTATTAGCCAATAGAAGATGTAATATATGGAAGGTCCTTAAAGGGAACCTGTCACCCCCCGTGCCGGGGTGACAGGCTCCCGACCCCCAGTTAGAGCCCCATATACTTACCTAATCCCGCCGGGTCCCGCTTCTGGAGGTGGTCGGGTGACGGAGATCTCAGCCGCTGCAGCCCGGCGCGCGCGCTGAGAGATGAGTCCAACACCCATAGAGAATGACAGGAGAGTCCAGCGCTCCGTCATTCTCTATGAGCGTTGGACTCATCTCTCAGCGCGCGCGCCGGGCTGCAGCGGCTGAGATCTCCGTCACCCGACCACCTCCAGAAGCGGGACCCGGCGGGATTAGGTAAGTATATGGGGCTCTAACGGGGGGTCGGGAGCCTGTCACCCCGGCACGGGGGGTGACAGGTTCCCTTTAACGATTTTGTCTCACTGACATGAGTAAGATTGTCATGGTAACCGAGCAATGATCTTTACCATTATAAGTACTCAGATCGCTCTTAAAGGGACCCAGGTCGCCCTTAAAGGAACGTAAGTCGCTCTTAAAGGGACCCAAGTCTCTCTTAAAGGGACGGGAGCCATGTCGCTCTTAAAGGGACCCAAGTCATTCTTAAAGGTACCCAAGTCGCTCTTAAAGTGGCGGGACCCAAGTCGCTCTTAAAGGGACGGGACCCAAGTCGCTCTTAAAAAGTCCTATGTAGCTCTTAAAGGGATCCAAGTCGCTCTTAAAGAAACGGGACCCAAGTTGCTCTTAAACGGACGGGACGCATGTTGCTCTTAAAAGGGACCCATGTTGCTAGGGCGATCTGGGTCCCTTTAAGAGCGGCCCGGGTCCCTTTAAGAGCAACCTGGGTCCCTTTTAAGAGCGACCTGGGTCCTTTTAAGAGCAAAATAAGTCCCTTCAAGAGCAAAATATGTCCCTTTAAGAGCGACCTGGGTCCCTTTAAGAGCGAAATATGTCCCTTTAAGAGCAAAATTGGTCCCTTTAAGAGCAAAATTGGTCCCTTTAAGAGTGAAATTGGTCCCTTTAAGAGTGAAATTGGTACCTTTAAGAGCGACCTGGGTCCCTTTAAGAGCGAAATATGTCCCTTAGAGCGAAATATGTCCCTTTAAGAGCAACCTTGGTCCCTTTAAGAGCGAAATATGTCCCTTTAAGAGCAAAATGGGTCCTTTTAAGAGCAACCTGGGTCCCTTTAAGAGCGAAATGGGTCCCTTTAAGAGCGAAATGGGTCCCTTTAAGAGCAACCTGGGTCCCATTAAGAGCGACCTGGGTCCCTTTAAGAGCGAAATGGGTCCCATTAAGAGCGAAATGGGTCCCTTTTAGAGCGACCTGGGTCCCTTTAAGAGCAAAATATGTCCCTTTAAGAGCGAAATATATCCCTTTAAGAGCGACCTGGGTCCCTTTAAGAGCAAAATGGGTCCCTTTAAGCGTGAAATTGGTCCCTTTAAGAGTGAAATTAGTCCCTTTAAGAGCGACCTGGGTCCCTTTAAGAGCGACCTGGGTCCCTTTAAGAGCGAAATATGTCCCTTTAAGAGCGAAATGGGTCCCTTTAAGAGTAAAATTGGTCCATTTAAGAGCGACCTGGGTCCCTTTAAGAGTGAAATATGTCCCTTCAAGAGCGACCTGGGTCCCTTTTAAGAGCAAAATATGTCCCTTTAAGAGCAAAATATGTTCCTTTAAGAGCAAAATGGGTCCCTTTAAGAGCGACCTGGGTCCCTTTAAGAGTGAAATTGGTCCCTTTAAGAGCCACCTGGGTCCCTTTAAGAGTGACCTGGGTCCCTTTAAGAGCAATTTGGGTCCCTTTAAGAGCAAAATGGGTTCCTTTAAGAGCCAAATGGGTCCCTTTAAGAGCGAAATGGGTCCCTTTAAGAGCAAAATATGTCCCTTTAAGAGCGAAATATGTCCCTTTAAGAGCGACCTGGGTCCCTTTAAGAGCGAAATATGTCCCTTTAAGAGCAAAATTGGTCTTGTTGCTCTTAAAATTGTCATGTTGCTCTTAAAAGGGACCCATGTTGCTAGGGCGATCTGGGTCCCTTTAAGAGCGGCCCGGGTCCCTTTAAGAGCAACCTGGGTCCCTTTTAAGAGCGACCTGGGTCCTTTTAAGAGCAAAATAAGTCCCTTCAAGAGCAAAATATGTCCCTTTAAGAGCGACCTGGGTCCCTTTAAGAGCGAAATATGTCCCTTTAAGAGCAAAATTGGTCCCTTTAAGAGCAAAATTGGTCCCTTTAAGAGCGACCTGGGTCCCTTTAAGAGCAAAATGGGTCCCTTTAAGAGCGACCTGGGTCCCTTTAAGAGCGAAATATGTCCCTTAGAGCGAAATATGTCCCTTTAAGAGCAACCTTGGTCCCTTTAAGAGCGAAATATGTCCCTTTAAGAGCAAAATGGGTCCTTTTAAGAGCAACCTGGGTCCCTTTAAGAGCGAAATGGGTCCCTTTAAGAGCAACCTGGGTCCCATTAAGAGCGACCTGGGTCCCTTTAAGAGCGAAATGGGTCCCATTAAGAGCGAAATGGGTCCCTTTTAGAGCGACCTGGGTCCCTTTAAGAGCAAAATATGTCCCTTTAAGAGCGAAATATATCCCTTTAAGAGCGACCTGGGTCCCTTTAAGAGCGAAATATGTCCCTTAGAGCGAAATATGTCCCTTTAAGAGCAACCTTGGTCCCTTTAAGAGCGAAATATGTCCCTTTAAGAGCAAAATGGGTCCTTTTAAGAGCAACCTGGGTCCCTTTAAGAGCGAAATGGGTCCCTTTAAGAGCGAAATGGGTCCCTTTAAGAGCAACCTGGGTCCCATTAAGAGCGACCTGGGTCCCTTTAAGAGCGAAATGGGTCCCATTAAGAGCGAAATGGGTCCCTTTTAGAGCGACCTGGGTCCCTTTAAGAGCAAAATATGTCCCTTTAAGAGCGAAATATATCCCTTTAAGAGCGACCTGGGTCCCTTTAAGAGCAAAATGGGTCCCTTTAAGCGTAAGATTGGTCCCTTTAAGAGTGAAATTAGTCCCTTTAAGAGCGACCTGGGTCCCTTTAAGAGCGAAATATGTCCCTTTAAGAGCGAAATGGGTCCCTTTAAGAGTGAAATTGGTCCATTTAAGAGCGACCTGGGTCCCTTTAAGAGTGAAATATGTCCCTTCAAGAGCGACCTGGGTCCCTTTTAAGAGCAAAATATGTCCCTTTAAGAGCAAAATATGTTCCTTTAAGAGCAAAATGGGTCCCTTTAAGAGCGACCTGGGTCCCTTTAAGAGTGAAATTGGTCCCTTTAAGAGCGACCTGGGTCCCTTTAAGAGCGAAATGGGTCCCTTTAAGAGCCACCTGGGTCCCTTTAAGAGTGACCTGGGTCCCTTTAAGAGCAATTTGGGTCCCTTTAAGAGCAAAATGGGTTCCTTTAAGAGCCAAATGGGTCCCTTTAAGAGCGAAATGGGTCCCTTTAAGAGCAAAATATGTCCCTTTAAGAGCGAAATATGTCCCTTTAAGAGCAAAATATGTCCGTTTAAGAGCGAATCGGGTCCCTTTAAGAGCAAAATGGGTCCCTTTAAGAGCGACCTGGGTCCCTTTAAGAGCGAAATGGGTCCCTTTAAGAGCAAATTGGGTCCCTTTAAGCGTGAAATTTGTCCCTTTAAGAGCGACCTGGGTCCCTTTAAAAGCGAAATATGTCCCTTTAAGAGCTAAATGGGTCCCTTTAAGAGCGACCTGGGTCCCTTTAAGAGCGAAATATGTCCCTTTAAGAGCAAAATATGTCCCTTTAAGAGCAAAATGGGTCCCTTTAAGAGCGACCTTGGTCCCTTTAAGAGAGACCTTGGTCCCTTTAAGAGCAAAATGGTTCCCTTTAAGCGTGAAATTGGTCCCTTTAAGAGCGACCTGGGTCCCTTTAAGAGCAAAATATGTCCCTTTAAGAGCAAAATATGTCCCTTTAAGAGCAAAATGGGTCCCTTTAAGAGCGACCTTGGTCCCTTTAAGAGAGACCTTGGTCCCTTTAAGAGCAAAATGGTTCCCTTTAAGCGTGAAATTGGTCCCTTTAAGAGCGACCTGGGTCCCTTTAAGAGCGAAATATGTCCCTTTAAGAGCAAAATGGGTCCCTTTAAGAGCGACCTGGGTCCCTTTTAAGAGCGAAATATGTCCCTTTAAGAGCAAAATATGTCCCTTTAAGAGCAAAATGGGTCCCTTTAAGAGCGACCTGGGCCCCTTTAAGAGTGAAATTGGTCCCTTTAAGAGCGACCTGGGTCCCTTTAAGAGCGAAATGGGTCCCTTTAAGAGCGAAATTGGTCCCTTTAAGAGTGAAATTGGTCCCTTTAAGAGCGACCTGGGTCCCTTTAAGAGCGACCTGGGTCCCTTTAAGAGCGAAATATGTCCCTTTAAGAGCAAAATATGTCCCTTTAAGAGCAAAATGGGTCCCTTTAAGAGCGACCTGGGCCCCTTTAAGAGTGAAATTGGTCCCTTTAAGAGCGACCTGGGTCCCTTTAAGAGCGAAATGGGTCCCTTTAAGAGCGAAATTGGTCCCTTTAAGAGTGAAATTGGTCCCTTTAAGAGCGACCTGGGTCCCTTTAAGAGCGACCTGGGTCCCTTTAAGAGCGAAATATGTCCCTTCAATAGCGAAATATGTCCCTTTAAGAGCGACCTGGGTCCCTTTAAGAGCGAAATGGGTCCCTTTAGGAGCGACTTGGGTCCCTTTAAGAGCGACCTTGGTCCCTTAAAGAGTGAAATGGGTCCCTTTAAGAGCAAAATGGGTCCCTTTAAGAGCGACCTGGGTCCCTTTAAGAGCAAAATATGTCCCTTCAAGAGCAAAATGGGTCCCTTTAAAAGCGACCTGGGTCCCTTTAAGAGCGAAATATGTCCCTTTAAGAGCAAAATGGGTCCTTTTAAGAGCGACCTGGGTCCCTTTAAGAGCGAAACGGGTCCCTTTAAGAGCAAAATTGGTCCCTTTAAGAGCAAAATGGGTCCCTTTAAAAGCGACCTGGGTCCCTTTAAGAGCGAAATATGTCCCTTTAAGAGCAAAATGGGTCCTTTTAAGAGCGACCTGGGTCCCTTTAAGAGCGAAATGGGTCCCTTTAAGTGCGAAATTGGTCCCTTTAAGAGCGACCTGGGTCCCTTTAAGAGCGAAATATGTCCCTTCAAGGCGAAATATGTCCTTTTAAGAGCAACCTGGGTCCCTTTAAGAGCGACTTGGGTCCCTTTAAGAGCGAAATTGGTCCCTTTAAGAGCGACCTGGGTCCCTTTAAGAGCAAAATATGTCCCTTTAAGAGTGAAATATGTCCCTTTAAGAGCAAAATATGTCCCTTTAAGAGCGAAATATGTCCCTTTAAGAGCAAAATGGGTCCTTTTAAGAGCGACCTGGGTCCCTTTAGGAGTGAAATGGGTCCCTTTAAACGTGAAATTGGTCCTTTCAAGAGTGAAATTGGTCCCTTTAAGAGCGAAATGGGTCCCTTTAAGAGCGAAATGGGTCCCTTTAAGCGTGAAATTGGTCCTTTTAAGAGTGAAATTGGTCCCTGCAAGAGCGACCTAGGTCCCTTTAAGATCGAAATATGTCCCTTTAAGAGCAAAATGGGTCCCTTTTTAGAGCGACCTTGGTCCCTTTAAGAGCGAAATGGGTCCCTTTAAGAGCGAAATGGGTCCCTTTACGAGCGTCCAGGGTCCCTTTAAGAGCGTCCAGGGTCCCTTTAAGAGCGACCTGGGTCCCTTTAAGAGCGAAATATGTCCCTTTAAGAGCGAAATGGGTCCCTTTAAGAGCGAAATAAGTCCCTTTAAGAGAGAAATAAGTCCCTTTAAGAGCGACCTGGGGCCCTTTAAGAGCGAAATATGTCCCTTTAAGAGTGACCTGGGTCCTCTTAGAGCGACCTGGGGCTCTTTAAGAGCGAAATATGTACCTTTAAGAGCGAAATATGTACCTTTAAGAGCAAAATGGGTCCATTTAAGTGCGACCTGGGTCCCTTTAAGAGCCACCTGGTTCCCTTTAAGAGTCACTTGGGGTCCCTTTAAGTGCAACGGGGGCCCTTTAAGAGCGACCTGGGTCCCTTTTAGAGTGAAATGGGTCTCATTAAGAGCGACCTGGGTCCCTTTAAGAGCTACCTGGGTACCTTTAAGAGCGGCCTGGGTCCCTTTAAGAGCGACCTAGGTACCTTTAAGAGCGACCTAGGTACCTTTAAGAGCGACCTGGGTCCCTTTAAGAGCCACCTGGTTCCCTTTAAGAGTCACTTGGGTCCCTTTAAGTGCAACGGGGGCCCTTTAAGAGCGACCTGGGTCCCTTTTAGAGTGAAATGGGTCTCATTAAGAGCGACCTGGGTCCCTTTAAGAGCTACCTGGGTACCTTTAAGAGCGGCCTGGGTCCCTTTAAGAGCGACCTAGGTACCTTTAAGAGCGACCTAGGTACCTTTAAGAGCGACCTGGGTCCCTTTAAGAGCGACCTGGGTTCCGTTAAGAGTGACCTGGGTCCCTTTAAGAGCGAAGGGACCCGCGTTGCTCTTAAAGCGACCCAGGTCGCTCCTAAAGCGACCCATGTCGCTCTTAAAGGGACGGGAGCCAAGTTGCTCTTAAAGGGATGGGACCCAAGTCGCTCTTAAAGGGACGGCACCCAGGATTAAAGTTAAATGGAAGTCACTGGTAAAGGGGCGCTCTTTTCAAGCACTATGTATTTCCCTGGAAATGCAAATCTAGTATTATATTGTAATCCGTTTTCTTCTTCTTCCAGCCATTTTTCTGTGCATAATACAGACGGCACCGCTTTGCGCACAGACTCCATTCAAACTGCGTTTTGAAGCCCTCGGCGGTGTGTGGTGTGCTATCTATTTTTCGTTTCGATTGAATTTGTCATTTTTAAGAAATTTACGTGTAAAAATCCCTAATTTCCCATAGAAAATAATGGCCCATTGGAAATAATGGCCACACTATAACCGCTAACAGCCAATCACAGCACATATGCAAATAGCTGAAATATAGCAGCCAATAGGAACTCTAAGGTCTTGTCAGGCAATGTATCACATCATCCACAGTCACATGTCCACTATTGGCCAATAGAAGACGTAGAAGATGGTAGGTCCTTAACAATTTTGTCTCACTGACACGAGTAAGATTGTCATGGTAACCGAGCAATGATCTTAGTAGTAGCAGAGTTCAGTCAGTAAAATAGGCTGAGGGGACGGTACCCTAGTCACTTTTAAAAGGGAGGTACGCAAGCTGCTCTTAAAGGGATGGTACCCGAGTTGCTCTTAAAGGGACGGTACCCAAGTCGCTCTTAAAGGGACGGTACCCAATTCGATCTAAAAGGGACGGTACCAAAGTCGCTCTTAAAGAACGGTGCCCAAGTCGCGCTTAATAGGACGGGACCCAAGTCCCTTTTAAAGGGACAGTACCCAATTGACTCCTAAAGGGACGGTATGCAAGCTGCTCTTAAAGGGTCAGTACTTAAGCTGGTCTTCAAAGGGTGGTACCTAAGTCACTTTTAAAGGGAGAGTACTTAAGCTGGTCTTAAAGGGACAGTATATAGATCACTCAAAGTGTTGTCACCAAAGTCGCTCCTAAAGGAACTGTACCAAAGTTGCTCTTAAAGGGACTGTACCAAAGTCGCTCTTAAAGGGAGGGTATCACGGGTTAAAGTTTCTCTTAAAGGGAAGTCACTGGTAAAGGGGCGCTCTTTTCAAGCACTATGTATTTCCCTGGAAATGCAAATCTAGTATTATATTGTAATCCGTATTCTTCTTCTTCCAGCCATTTTTCTGCGATTAATACAGCCCGAACCGCTTTGCACACAGACTCCGTTCAAACTGCCTTTCGAAGCCCTCAGCGGTTATAGGTGTGCTATCTATTTTCGGTTTCGAAATTTACGTTTAAATAACCCTAATTTCCCATAGAAAATAATGGCCCATTGGAAATAATGGCCACACTGTAAACGCTGACAGCCAATCACAGCACATATGCAAATATCTGAAATATAGCAGCCAATAGGAACTCTAAGGTCTTGTCAGGCAATGTATCACAACATTTACACAGTCACATGTCCACTATTGGCCAATAGAAGACGTAGAAGATGGAAGGTCCTTAATGATTTTGTCTCACTGACCTGAGTAAGATTGTCATGGTAACTGAGCAATGATCTTTACCATTATAAATAGCAGAGTTCAGTCAGTAAAATAGCAGAGCTGAGGGGACGGAACCCAAGTCGCTCTTAAAGGGACGGTACCCAAGCTGCTCTTAAAGGGGCTGTACCCAAGCCACTATTAAAGGGACGGTACCCGAGTCGCTCTTAAAGGGACGGTACCCAAGTCGCTCTTAAAGGGACAGTACCCGAGTCGCCCTTAAAGGGACGGTACCAGAATCTCTCTTAACGGGACGGTACCCGAGTCACTCTTAAAGGGACGGTACCCAATTCGCTCTTAAAGTGTCACTGTCGTGAATTTTTTTTTTGCAGAAATCAATAGTCCAGGCGATTTTAAGAAACTTTGTAATTGGGTTTATTATCCGAAAAATGCATTTTTATCATGAAAAAGCAGTTTGAAGCTCTCCCCCCTGTCTTCATTGTTCTCCTATGGAGAGAGCTAAAGAAAAGACCAAAACAGGACAACAAAGAGTTAATCTACAAATCCCTCACGGGATATCTCCTGTGACAGTCACCAGTGACCTGTCTGAGCTCAGATTACAGCTGTCACCCAGCTCCGTGCCTGTAATTCTCTGTTATCTGCTTTCTGCTGCCGGCTAACTCCCTCCTCCCTCCTCCCCCCTCCCCTCTCCCTAGAACAGACAGGGGACGTCTCCTGCAACAAGTCACAATTTTCAGATTTTTCAGAGTGGATGAAAAAGAGGAAGGAGGGGGGGACCTGGGAAAAGGCTTTTTACATGCAGATAATGGCAGATTTGGCTAATAAACCCAATTACAAAGTTTCTTAAAATCACCTGGACTATTGATTTCTGCAAAAAAAAAAAATACGACAGTGACTCTTTAAAGGGAGGGTACGTAAGTCGCTCTTAAAGGGCATTACATAAGTGGCTCTTAAAGGGGCATTACATAAGTAGCTCTTAATGGGACGTTACCAAGTCCCTCTTAAAGGGACGGTACCCAATTCGCTCTTAAAGGGACGATACCCAAGTCGCTCTTAAAGGGACGGTATCCAAGTCACTCTTTAAGGGGCATTACATGAGTCACTCTTAAAGGGACGTTACCCAAGCCGCTCCTTAAGGGACGGTACCCAAGCCGCTCTTAAAGGGACGATACCCAAGCCGCTCTTAAAGGGACGGTACCCAAGCCACTCTTAAAGGGACGGTACCCAAGCCGCTCTTAAAGGGGCTGTACCCAAGCCACTCTTAAAGGGACGGTACCCGAGTTGCTCTTAAAGGGACGGTACCCAAGTCGCTCTTAAAGGGACAGTACCCGAGTCGCCCTTAAAGGGACGGTACCAGAGTCTCTCTTAACGGGACGGTACCCGAGTCGCTCTTAAAGGCACAGTACCCAAGTCACTCTTAAAGGGACGGTACCCAATTCGCTCTTAAAGGGAGGGTACGTAAGTCGCTCTTAAAGGGCATTACATAAGTGGCTCTTAAAGGGGCATTACATAAGTAGCTCTTAATGGGACGTTACCAAGTCCCTCTTAAAGGGACGGTACCCAATTCGCTCTTAAAGGGACGGTATGCAAGTCGCTCTTAAAGGGACGATACCCAAGTCGCTCTTAAAGGGACGGTATCCAAGTCACTCTTTAAGGGGCATTACATGAGTCACTCTTAAAGGGACGTTACCCAAGCCGCTCCTTAAGGGACGGTACCCAGGCCGCTCTTAAAGGGACGATACCCAAGCCGCTCTTAAAGGGACGGTACCCAAGCCACTCTTAAAGGGACGGTACCCAAGCCGCTTTTAAAGGGACGGTACCCAAGCTGCTCTTAAAGGGTCAGTACTTAAGCTGGTCTTCAAAGGGACAGTATATAGGTCACTCAAAGTGTTGTCACCAAAGTCCCTCCTTAAGGAACTTTACCAAAGTTGCTCTTAAAGGTACTATACCAAAGTTGCTCTTAAAGGGATTGTACCAAAGTCGCTCTTAAAGGGAGGGTATCAAGGGTTAAAGTTTCTCTTAAAGGGAAGTCACTGGTAAAGGGGCGCTCTGGAAATCACTGGTAAAGGGGCGCTCTGGAAATCACTGGTAAAGGGGCGCTCTGGAAGTCACTGGTAAAGGGCACTCTTTTCAAGCACTATGTATTTCCCTGGAAATGCAAATCTAGTTTTTTATACATATTCTAAAATTTGCCCCGGGCCCTACTTACACCTCACTTTACACATACAGGATCCACAGCAGATTTGACTTAATAAATGAACACAGCATTTGCTATCGCTGTGTGTGAAATCGCCTGGACAATTAAATTATCAGTTCCCTGATCTCGCACGGTAACCAGCGTAAACGCAAAATTGCTTAATTTGGTCACATGCCATCCAAAAAATGTGTGAAAAGGCCTTAAGGTGACTCCATGAATTCGTCAATCTCTGGTCTATCCGGTGTTTGGACTGTGAGACTGCGAATGAAGCAGCACAGGAAGAGAATGTGATAATATCTGATGAAATCAATGCTGGCAGACTGTTATTATGTGACAGTAATATAACATTAGTGGAGTGCAGACTCCCAGCTCCTCTCCAGCATCCTGCAGAGTCTGTCACACAACCCCAGCTATTCTCAGCCCTTATACCTTGTTATGGCTCAGTAATATGAACAGTGTCAAAGACGTGCAGAGTGTGACTGCTGAACTCCTCATACTACTACTACGGCATTCTGAGAAAAAACTGAAACCGCTTTTCTTCAAGTACCGCTTGAAATTCCCACAGAGATGCTATCGGCCAGTCAGCTGATCAATCTTCCAAATCTGCCCGGATACCAAAAATTTGCAGGGAAGCGAGAACAAAACCGGCCCCAGCATAGGTGGGTGTGGGACCATTCCAACACATGACATGTAATATATATACCAACCATAGTCTACATGTGCCCATGTGGCCCCTGCACATATGTTACACGGGGGCCTCTGGGCATTTCTCTAAATTGCTTCCATTTTGAGCTAGGTGCCTAAATACCTTAATGGAGGCGCTGTTGTCTTAGTTTCCTGCTGTTCCTAATTGTGTATTAGGAAATGGCTCTTTCTACTCCATCTCCATAGCACCTGTCTACAGCCTTGCACCATACAATCACATTACATCAGGGTTTAAAGCAGCACTATCAGCAGGTTCTCCCCAATGAACCTGCTGATGCCCCAGAAGTTCATTACCTAATGACTGCAGGGCTGTTAATGATTCTCCTCTTCTTCCCCGCATTCTTGGGCTATTCGCTAATTGCCCCTGTGCAAATCAGGGGCTTAGGAGCATTTGGCGCGTCACCCAACGGGCCAGAGCACCAACTCGGCCCGCCAAGCCCGGCCCCTACTGTGCTGCTCAGTATGCATATATAAATATGCATAGTGGACGACACAGAGCAACCCCCTCGGCCGACCCAGCATGCCTCCTCCCATGCTGCCCAGGCCGCCCCCTCCCTTGCTGTATATTGAGCAGCACGGGAGGGCGCGGCCTGGGCAGCACGGGAGGGGGAATGCTGGGTGGGCCGAGGGGGTTGCTCCAGTCCACCCACTATGCATATTTATATATGCATAGTGAGCAGCATGGGAGGGGACAGGCTGAGCGGGCGGAGCTGGTGCTCCGGCCTGTCAGGTGACGCCCCAAATGCTCCTAAGCCACAGATTAGCATAGCGGCAATTAGCGAATAGCCTAAGAATGTGAGGGACAAGAGGAGACAGCCCTGCAGTCATCAGGTAGAGAACGTCTGCAGCATCAGCAGGTTCATTGGTCCATTAAGGCTCTAAATTAAAATGGTAGTACTGTAGAAAATTATAATTCAGCACAACGCTGTTTGGTAAATATTCTTCATAAAACTTTCCAACTACATGGTAAATATGACTATGTCTATCCTATACTGTGAAAACCACTTAAGCATTTCCACAGTTTCAGTGGGGTGGGGGCCTAAGCTCGGTGAACAGCCTGGGGCCTCTGGTACAGTTAATCCACCCCTGGGGGCATGGATATAATATCAGACTCCTATAAATTATACATGCGGCATACTTCATGCATGTGAATGTATTATCCAGCGGTCATGTGTTATTAATGGCACCTGATCCGGTAACCCCCCAAAGAAGAAGAGGTCATGTCCACAAAAAGACCTAAATTACTACAACCAAGATTGATATCAAGGGTCAAGGGCAAGACAATAACAACAAACCCGAGACCATAGGAATCCAAAGTAGAAAGGGTTTCTGGGTAAAAGCAGACTAGTGCTGAATCTTGTTTGGGTTTATCAGTGTAGTTCAGGAATTGCTGGTTGTAGTTTTACCCCAATGGAAGAGCCATAGAGAGGAGACCACTGATAAGGACAGAGGGGTTAGAGGGGTTGTCCAGGATTAGAAAAACATGCCTGTTTTCTTCCAAAAACAGCGCCACTCTTGACCTCAGTTTGTGTGTAGTATTGTAGTATGGTTCAATTGAAGCCGACATGTTTTTCAAATAGGCACTGCGCTTGGAGGAGAGGATAGCCCGAATGTAGGTGTAGGTGAAGGTGCGACAAAAAAAAAAATGGGTCCAGCACAGATGAACAGCTTACTTGATATCTTCAGTGCAATACGATACAGTGGTATTAAGAGCAGGTGCAGGTGATAAGTAGTGAAAAGTAGTTGTACAGAGAAGATAGTAGGGCTGCGTCTTGGGGGCCTTGTCCAGGTAGTTGTGTACTCTGCTGGGATGGTGTGTAGTAGAAGAAGTGTAGAGAAGAATACTCATACTCATGTTTAGATAGGGTGCTATCTAACCGTCTTCTGCCCTAACAAGTTCTCCAAGTGCCAGGTTGGGTAGTATGAGCCCCAGTATGAGCCTTTACAAGTGGGTGTAGAAGACTTTCCAAGACTTCCCAGAGGAGCCGTGCAGACAGTAGAATACGTCAGCTTTCCGCTATTTGTCCTACTGGTGTCAGTACCTACCTGTGGTTACTGTTACTGGTGAAGAGATTCCAGACATGAACAAGGTTTTTCCTCAGAGGATGGCTATCCCTTCCAAGCATTTAGATCTGCATACTGGAGCAGGTTACTTGCATGGAAGAATCTGTTTAACCATTAGGCGACCCTGTACGTACCTGTACGTCCAGGGCCGCCTCCATGTGTTCAGAGCTGGGCCGTGCAAAGTGCAAAATTGCGCATTTTTGGTCGCATCAAATCCAGAAAAATTGTAATAAAAAGTCGCATATGCGCAATCAAGGTACCCATAGAAAGAACACATCATGGCGCAAAAAATACCACACACAAACTTACGACACAAGTGGCCCTGTTTTTAGAAGAAAGGAGTCATGCACTTTCAGATCCTGGATAGCTCTTTTAAAGGTAGTCTAGAGAGTAAAGTTGTTTTTTATTCATTGCTTTAAAGGGTTACTCTGGAGGAAAAAAAGTTTTTAAATCCACCAATAGCAGAAAGTTAAAAAGATTTGTTCATTAGTATTTAAAGATCTCAAGTCTTCCAGTACTTATTAGCTGCTGTATGTCCTACAGGACAGTCTGAAACAGTTTTGGTACTTTGTACTATAGGGTTTTTTAAAAAATATATGTATACTTTTTTCTTTATATATCAACTTCCCCTCTGCTGCCACCAATGTGCGTGTTGGGAACACACAGTACATAGGGGAGGCTGCACATCACTACAGCATATATAAAAGTTATAAACCATAGGGCCCAAATGTTGTACATCAGAGACACTGCACCTTTGCCACCACATTTGCTGTTAAAGGGGTTGTCCAGTGAAAATTGTTTTCTTTCAAATCAACTGGTTTCAGAAAGTTATATAGATTTGTAATTTACTTCTATGTAAAAAAAAAATCAAGTCTTCTCATACTTACCAGCTGCTGTACGTCCTGCAGGAAATGTTGTTTTCTTTTCAGTCTGACGCAGTGCTCTCTGCTGACATCTCTGGCTGAGACAGGAACACTCCAGAGGAGGAGAGGTTTTCTATGGGGATTTGCTACTGCTCTGGAAGTTCCTGTCTCGGACTGAGGTGGCAGCAGAGAGCACTGTGTCAGACTGAAAATAGAACATCACTTCCTGCAGGACATACAGTAGCTGATAAGTATAGAAAGACTTGACATTTTTAAATAGAAGTAAATTACAAATCTATATAACTTTCTGAAACCAGTTGATTCGATAGTGTTCACATACCCTCAGACATAACACAGAATGATGCTGACAAGGCGATTTGCACTGTATAGGTTATACAAGGTGCAGACCACCCCATGTTCTGCCTGTCATGCAGCAGGATCCATTGCTTGTACCTGAGCTCTTATAGTGAGAAGCGGGTAATAACTTCACACCTTCACCACTCTCTGTCGCTGACGCTCACATTCAGCAATTTATCTCAATTTCTGCTGTGATGAAAAAACACAATGTTTTATAAATCTAAAAAGCTCTCTATAGCAGAGATGTTATTTGTCAGGGAGGCGGCTGCGGTCGTTTATGTGTCAGATGCCATTATAAGAGGTGATCTGTGATTTATAGTCAGAAAGGCTTCTCTGGTTTATTGCAGATTTTTAAGGGGTTAAGGGGTAATATTATCAGATGGTACTGTTATAGAGACTGTATTAGGGTCCTATTCCACGGGCCGATGGGGGCCTGATCAATGATGTATATGCTAGATCGGCGCTCACTTACTATTCCACGGCCCCAGGGCCGGTTTTAGACTAGATGTGGCCCTGGGCAAAGTTAAAGGTGGGGCCCCAAATGCTGAAATATTTTAGCAACAATTTAAGGTCCCCATACATTTTACTCTTTTGTTGGTGGTACCTGTTGCTCCTGGTGGGTTCGGCCATCAGTGTAAGGTGTATGGGGCTCTCTGGACAGTCCTCTGACAGATGATATCAGTGGACATAGGGGATCAAGCTTGATGGAAAATCAATGCCCAACCTCTTTGTTCTAAGAGAGATAAGCCGCCATCAGATCTGTATGGCTATGGCTTTACCCTCTCATAGAAAACACAGGAAAACTCAGATGTGCCAAATTTCTGTGTATGGGGAGGACGGGACCAGATGGGAGAGATAATTGTCAGCTGAAGGAATGTTCAGCCAGCAGTTATTGGAAGCATACGGCCACTTTTAAGGCCGTATTACACGGCCTGATATTCTGCAGAAGTGAGCGCCAATCTGGTAGAATGGAGCTCGCTTAGAGAGCCTACTACAGCAAAAGCTATGGAGGAGATTTATCAAACTGGTGTAAAGAAGAATTGGCTCAGTTGCCCCTAGCAACCAATCAGATTCCACCTAGTTAGAATCTGAGTAATGAAAGGTGGAATCTGATTGGTTGCTAGGGGCAACTGAGCCAGTTTCACTTTACACCATGTTTGATAAATCTCCCCCTATGTGTATATATACAGTATATCATTAGTGATGTGTGTGCAATCCTTGCTGTATATAGTAAACAATAAAGATATATATACTACCTGATCACGTTCCCCGGTGTCCTCAGGCCATGTCTGTGATATATACTACCTGATCATGTTCCCCGGTGTCCTCAGGCCATGTCTGTGATATATACTACCTGATCACGTTCCCCGGTGTCCTCAGGCCATGTCTGTGATATATACTACCTGATCACGTTCCCCGGTGCCCTCAGGCCTTGTCTGTGATATATACTACCTGATCATGTTCCCCAGTGTCCTCACAGAGCGATAGCGTCCTGATTCGGACAATTTTCGCTCCATGTATTAGGGCCCTTACTCAGTTCAGAAGTTTACATGCCGCTACATGTCAGGACTACCGCTACATGCCGGGACCGCAGCTACATGTCGGGACCGCCGCTACATGTCGGGACCGCCCCTACATGTCGGGACCGCCCCTACATGTCGGGACCGCCCCTAGATGTCGGGACCGCCCCTAGATGTCGGGACCACCCCTACATGTCGGGACTGCCCCTACATGTCAGGACCGCCGCTACATTCTGGGACTGCCCCTACATGTCAGGACCGCCGCTACATTCTGGGACTGCCACTACATGCCAGGACTGCCGCTAAATGCCAGGACTGCCCCTACATGCCAGGACTGCCGCTAAATGTCAGGACTGCCCGCTAGTGGTGTAAATACAAGAACTATTTATATGAATTGCTTTAAAAAAATTAATTTAAAAAAATCACTATAATCAGGACCAAATATTACCTCCATACCGTTATTGAAGAAAACACACTATATATAGGCCAATATTACCACCATAAAAGTGACCGCCCCATAATGACTCTATATACACTATATACAGACCAATATTACCGCCATAGAGTGACCACCGCATAATGACTCTATATACACTATATACAGACCAATATTACCGCTATAGACTGACCACTGTATAATAAATGACTGTATATACACTGTATACAGACCAATATTATGTGGCTGTCACCCTATGGCTGTACTATTGGTGTATATAGTATATATAGAGTCATTATGTGGCAGTCAATCTATGGCAGTAATGACTCTACGCTATATACAGACCAATATTATTGCCATAGGCTGACCCCTGTATAATGACTTTATATACACTCTATATACAGACCAATATTACCGCCATAGAGTGACCACTGCATAATGACTCTATATACAGACCAATATTACTGCCATAGACTGACCCCTGTATAATGACTCTATATAAACTGTATGCAGACCAATATTATGTGGCGATCACTCTATGGCTGTACTATATATACTGTACTGTACTGTGGCTGTACTGTATATAGTGTCATTATGTGGTAGTCAATCTATGGCAATAATGACTCTATATATACGCTATATACAGACCAATATTAATGCCAAAGAGTGACCACTGCATAATGACACTATATACAGACCAATATTACCGCCATAGAGTGACCACTGCATAATGACACTATATACAGACCAAAATTACTGCCATAGACTGACCCCTGTATAATGACTCTATATACACACTATATACAGACCAATATTATGTGGGCGATCACTCTATGGTTGTACTATTGGTCTGTATATAGTGTGTATATAGAGTCATTATGTGGTGGTCACTGTATGGCGGTAATATTGGTCTGTATATAGTGTCATTATGTGGTAGTCAATCTATGGCAGTAATGAGTGTATATATACGCTATATACAGACCAATATTAATGCCAAATAGTGACCACTGCATAATGACACTATATACAGACCAATATTACCACCATACAGTGACCACCACCTAAGGACTGAATACCACCTTATTTTTTTCTCAATAAAATACACCGTGTTGCCTTAGTGACATCATCATACACTATACATAGGAGCTGCAGCAACTACATAGGACTGATGAGGCCAGAGAATGGCTGCAGCTCCTATATACAGTCTATCCCCCTTTAACACTTGGAGTCAGCAGTGCTAATACACACACACCATTTTATATATATATATATATATATATATATATATATATATACACACACACACACACCATTATATATATATACACACACACCATTATATATATATACACACACACACCATTATATATATATATATATATATATATATATATATATATATATACACACACACTCACACACCCATGAAAACACATTATACAGATACAAACCATCCAGCCCACACACTATACACAGGACATGTAACACACACTGCATTCATGCATTATACACCTACATTCATACACACACTACATGTACAGAATACTTACTCCCTCTAGCATGCTGGTTGTAGTGGTGAATCCCCCTCATGTTCCTTGCAGCAGCAGCAGGCTGTCATCCTCACCAGCCCTCTCCTCCATCGTCCCGACAGCTCCACACCAGAGCAGGAAGTCACGTGCAGTGAGAGGAGCTGGAGGGAGGGGGAGGGGGAGCAGACACTGAGCCCAGCGTCCTGCAGCCTCTGCGTGACCCCTGATAGCAGCAGCCGGGGATCACTGCCAGACGCTGGAGGACGCTGCCTGTGCTCTCCTCTCCACTGGATAGCGGTAGGGGGCCCCTGGGGGATGGGGGCCCTGGGCATTTGCCCTGCTTGCCCCCCCCCCCCCTAACGCCGGCCCTGCACGGCCCCGATGATCGTTAAGCGAGGGCTGCAGGGACATCGTTACCAATGTCCGTGCATCCCTTGCACCATACATTACCTGTCCGGGCTGCAGGTCTTCTCCTTCTCCCGGGGTCCCGCGCGCACCAGCTTCAAAGCGGGGCTGTCTGAACTGACAGACCACTCAGCCAATCACTGGCTGCGGCGGTCCCGGCCAGTGATTGGCTGAGCGTTCTGTCAGTTCAGACAGCCTCGCTCCGAAGCTGCTGCGCATGGGACCCCGGGAGAAGGAGAAGACCTGCATCCCGGACAGGTAATGTATGGTGCTGCTGAAATCGTCGGTCGCCGCCGCGCACCGCTATTCAATTGTAGCGATGCGCGGGTGACGACTGATGATTTTAGGTCTGAACCTAAATGAACGATCAGCCGATGACACGATCATCGGCTGATCTTTCTCTCTATTCCACGGAGCGCTAATCGGCCGAATCGGGCCAATTCGGCCGATTATCGCTCCGAATTGGCCAATTATCATTCCGTGGAATCCCTTAGGGTTCCTATACGGAATAGGCAAGAAATTTCAAGTGGAATCTGTGCTGCGGATTCTGCTTGAAATTCTACCTGTTCCATTGATACAATGGGATTTCTTAAATTCAATCCGCCCAAAGAATTGACATGTCAATAGAGACAAGCAAACCTGGAGCATCCGAACCCAATCGTTCGGCATTTGATTAGCGGTGGCTGCTGAACTTGGATAAAGCCCTAAGGGTCCTATTCCACGGGCCGAGGAGGGCCCGATCAACGATGTAAACGAGCGTCGATCTGCTAGATTGCCGCTCGTTTACTGGGCCTATTCCACGGCCCGATGATCATTGAGCAAGGGCTGCAAGGACATCGTTACCGATGTCCTTGCAGCCCTTGCACCATCATACATTACCTGTCCAGGCTTCTCCGCGCTGCCTTCATCCCAGGGTCCCGCGCGCTCTATCTTCTAAATGGCCGGTCAGCTGACAGGCTACACTCAGCCAATCACAGGCCGCAGCGGTCCCGTGCCCGTACTGTGGAATAGGGCCCTTAGGCTATGTGGAAAACATAGATATAGTCATTGGCTGTATCCACGTTTTCCAGACAACCTTAGAGCTTTATCCAAGTTCAGCAGCCCCAGCTAATCAAATGCTGATCAGGTTCGGATGGACTCGAGCATGTTTGAGGTTCGCTCCTCTCTACATGTCAACTCTAACACTGCTCCATATTGAGAAGAGTTTCTACATTATACTGCACTTTCCTGCTCCTTTTGCGTGGGTCTTCTGCCTGTTGGATGTGGTTGTATGGGGACAGGTTGGCGGTATAGTGGAACAGGATTCAGCTGCGGAATGTAGGCGATGTGAGCGGAAGAGCAGGTGAAGTGAGGCGGAACTGTCACTATTATCACATTAATAAGCACTTGTACATCAGTAACCACAGTAACAATGTACACAGCACATTCTATTTTCCAGCATAGAGAATTACATGTTCCCGTCTGCAGAGAATTTTCTTGTTTTCTCCTGAATAGAGTGAAGGATATAAATGATATAAAGAGAATATACATTTAGGAGATTTTTATAAAATTGCAAAAATGTCACTGTAGTTCACCAATGTTATTATCAGAACTAGGGATGGTCCGAACCCGCCGAGGTTAGGGTTCGGCTGAACCCGAACGCTCAGCATCGGATTCCTGCTGTCTGCCCGCTCCGTGCAGCGGGCAGATACAGCAGGAGGATACAGCAGGAGGACCGGCTGGAAAACTGGGATACAGCCTATGGCTATGGCTGTATCCCAGTTTTCCAGGCGTTGCTCCCGCTGGATCTGCCCGCTGCATGGAGCGGGCAGACAGCGGTAATCATTGCGGAGGGTTCGGGTTCGTACGAACCCCGTCCGAACCAGGTTCGGACCATCCCTAATCAGAACCTTTACAAACAATCTGGTAATGCCCCTTTATTCCCACCCCGATGATGTTACCTGTCCTGACCCAGTACTGTGCACACTGAGCTCTTAAAGGGGTTATCCAGTGCTACAAAAACATGGTCACTTTCTTTCAGAGACAAAACGACAAAACGACGTCTCCAGTTCAGGTGTGATTTGCAATTAAGCTCCATTCACGTCAATGGAACCAAGCAGCAAAACCCAGCCGAAGCTGTCTCTGGAAGAAAGTGGCCATGTTTTTGTAGCACTGGATAACCCATTTAAAGATCTGGGTGAAAACTAGAGATGATCGAATATCGGGAATTTTCAGGTTCAATCGAACTTGAACCTTCTCGAATCTTCATCATTTGACTCCTGCTGCCTTTCTGTTCCGTGGGTGTATTACTATTACCTAGACTGTATCCCTGTTTTCCAGGCAGTACTCAGGCTGTCTCCACCTTCCCCACGGAACGGGAAGGCATCGGGAATCAAATGACGAAGAAGGTTCAGTTCGAGAAGGTTCGAGAAGGTTCAGTTTGATTGAACCTGAAAATTCCCGATGTTCGATCATCTTTAGTGAGAACCAGTACTGCCAGCAACAGCAGCATTTCAAAATTATGACTAGCCTGCTCCTCAGTTGGGACTTAATACTCGCCCCTACCCGCTCCTGGCTGTGTCCTGCACATGACTATGACCATCCCAACCCATGGAACTTAGAAGCTACAGGTTTGCTGGTCAGGGCCGGATCTTATACACCTATGGCAATGGGGTACAGAACCGGAAAAAAACCTGCACAAAACCGGAACCATGACTTTTCTCCATATAATGTATTTAGATTAGCACAGTTAGTATCTTGAATAAATTACCATCAACCCCCTCCTCCATTTTCAACAGTAATATGCTTAGGAGGGGGTGAGGTCATTTTTCGTTTCCCCTTTTTTAACGCTTGATGGGTTTTATTCATTAAATGACTCAGAAAAGCACAACATGATTCTGTATCAGATGGAGCAAAAAAATCTCTGACAAAAACCATAGAAACATTGCAGTGTTGTGATAGATATAGGAAGGAAGAGGAGATGAATTTCAATGGTGTACATCTGTATCGCTTCCACCCTGGATGACACCCAGCCCTTCATGTATTATACAGCTTTTGAAGAAGAAGAAGCTCCTCTAGGATTGTTTGTCACAGGACATGGCATAAAAAAGGCCGCTAAACTTCCTCACAGAAGAGATCAGTGCTACTTTTGTCCATGGCTGTGTCTGGTATTGCATTTTGCACTTCAATGGTGCTGAACTGTAGTACCAGGCTATGAAAAAAAATCCCTATTCTAATGCACCTCCTTTAAAATCCATAAAGTGTCACTATTGTATACATATTTTTTCAGAAATCAATAGTCCAGGCGATTTTAAGAAACTTTGTAATTGGGTTTATTAGGCAAATGTGCCATTATCTGCATTCAAAAAGACTTTCCCCAGGTCCCCCCCCCCCCTCCTTTCTCTCTCATTCTATTATCAGAAAATCATGACTCTTTTACATCAGACGTGCCCTGTGTAACCTATGGAGAGGGGAGGGGAGAGGAAGAAGGAGGGAGATCAGTCGGTAGCAGAGAGCAGAGAACAAAGAAAAAGAACAAAGAAAAAAAATTCTTAAGACTCATAGGGAATTCATCAAAGCAATGAATTTAATTGGTATGACATATTTGCAGTGTCAAACATATTTCTCACAGAGTTTTTTGGTGATTTTTTTCAACCTCCCACAGCCCCCCCCCCCCCCCCCTCCATCTACTTAAGGGCCTATTCCACGGAACGATTATCGTTCGTTTTCGGACGATATCGACCGCTACGGACGATAATCGTTCCGTGGAATAGAGTGCAACGATCAGCCGACATCGTTCATGTCGGCTGATCGTTGCAGTCGCTTGTTTTTCAACATGTTGAAAAACAAGCGACTGATATAGCAGCGATCTGCTGCCGTCGCTCCGTTGAATAGGAGCGTCGGCAGCAGATGCTGCTATATCCTATGGGCTGCCCGGACGATCAGCGATCCCCCGGGCAGCCCCCCCACAGCTCCCCGCCGCCCCTCCCGCACTCACCCGCTCGCTGCAGCCGCGTTGAATAGCGGCGGCAGCGAGCGGCGAACGAGGAGCAAACGAGCGCTAATAGCGCTCGTTTGCTCCTCTAAAACGACCCGTGGAATAGGGGCATTAGTTGCCAATTCTGAAAGCCCCAAGGTCAAGCAAGGAGATTCCAGGATCATAAGGGGTGCATCTGGGAATTGGTGCAGACTGGTTTCTGTCCTTTCAAATACTTTTGATTCCAAGAAAAGAAAAAGTTTTCCTTTAATTTTGTCTTTTTATGTAACAACTCAATGAATTGGAGCAGATTTCTCGGAGAGGCTCTGCCAAGTGAAAGCCGCCGCCTGGGAACAAAGCTAAGAGGAAAGAGGAAAAAACTAAATGTGACTCCTAATGGAGAGGACAGGGCTGATAACATGAGGTCAGAAATACATGGCTGGGATTTACACGACATGTATAAGTCATCTGAAAGAAACAGTAAATATTTTAATTTTTTTGGTTTAACTTTGTCATATAAAAGTATTATATATAATATAATGTTACTAAAGAAAATAAAGAAAAAAACACAAATAAACAAATTATATAGAAGATAGATTGGAGATAGATAGATGATAGATAGATAGATAGATAGATAGATAGATAGGATAGATAGGAGATAGATAGATAGATAGATAGATAGATAGATAGATAGATAGATAGATAGATAATAGATAGATAGATAGATAGATAGATAGATAGATAGATAGATAGATAATAGATAGATAGATAGATAGATAGATAGATAGATAGATAGATAGATAGGAGATAGATAGATAGATAGATAGATAGAGGATAGATAGATAGGAGATAGATAGATAGATAGATAGATAGATAGATAGATAGATAGATAGATAGATAGATAGATAGGAGATAGATAGATAGATAGATAGATAGATATATAGATAGATAGATAGATAGATAGATAGATAGATAGATAAATAGATAGATAGATAGATAGATAGATAGATAGGAGATAGATAATAGATAGATAGATAGATAGATAGATAGATAGATAGATAGATAGGAGATAGCTAGATAGATAGGAGATAGATAGATAGATATATAGATAGATAGATAGATAGATAATAGATAGATAGATAATAGATAGATAGATAGATAGATAGATAGATAATAGATAGATAGATAGATAGATAGATAGATAGATAGATAGATAGATAGGAGATAGATAGATAGATAGATAGATAGATAGATAGATAGATAGATAGTGCTCCTGAGCCTCCCCTGATGTCTATATAATACATGTTAGCATTAGATCAGACATAACACTTGGGCAAACTGTCTGTGCATTGGGTAATTTTTGTCTGTCTGACAAAGATAGTACTGTCTGATGCATATATACTATATCTACTACATGGGGGGGGGGGGACCTACACATAGAATACCTACATTGGGATATCATTTACTTGGAGGAGGGGGCAACAACCACTGGGGCTGACTACAAGGGGGATACCTAAAGGGGGCTACTTACAGGAGGATTACGTACATGGCGATAAACTACCAAGGAGGTTGGTTGCCACATAGGGACACTATCTATTGGGGGCCTACCTGCACAGTGAGGGCCTAGCTACTATATGGGAGTGCAGCGGGCCCAAACTACTATATAGGGCCACAGCGGGGGCCTAACTACAATGTGTTGGAGCAAAGAACCTAAAATGTTTCTCTGGTGTATTCAGCAGAGAAGAGTCCTTGCTCGGGTGATGGGAAAAAAAGAGAAGTTGATTTGCTGATGCCTTCCTTCCATATCTACCATAGGTCCACTATAGATATGCCTATAGTCGTGTTTTCTCTCCTTCTTTTGAGACCTCCTCCAGATACACAGCTGCAGTTAAAGGGTGTGTATACTTTTGCAACTTGTTTTCAAAATCAAACACAGAGCCAGCTCTACCTATGAGCTCCCAATGTACAGCTTGTCTGCACCGGTGTCTGTCATGTATGTTAATTACACAGCAGAGACTTGTGCGTCTATTGAAAATGCAGATGTTCTATAATGAAGCAGCCGTCATTTCTAGATCTGTGTCTAAGGTCCTGTCAGTCAACCGGCTGCGAAATGCGTCAAATTGTGTTCTGACCTCCTTCTGCCCCTTTAAAGTTGAATAATTCAGCGGCACCTGTCAGGTTTTAGGCAAGAGAACGGAGCTGTCACTCCGCCACTAAATATGATGTCCCTGTCGGAGTGTAGGAGGAAGAAATCATTGAAGAGATAATATCTGTCTGTTACTTGTCAGCACATACGGAGCAGTCGCAGAGTTCTTCCTTACCGACTCACAGATCCTTAAAGGGTCCTTTAAAGAAATGTGATGAGGTGTGGGACTTTGTGCAGACTCCTTCCTCAGTCCCTCCATGTTTACCGAAGTGACCTCTTATAGATGCTAATAGAATCTGACCTTGCTAGGAGAACGTTGCTCATAATAAACAACGTGCCCTGTAGTGCCGCTTCTGGGTCCAGCTGCAGCTCCTCCAGCTGCAACATCACGGACCTCGCTCAGTGTTTGCCTGCTCAGCCAATCAGTGATTCGGGTGAGACACCATCCCAGTCTCTGACTGGCTGAGCAGGCAATTGCTTAACCGGGCCTTTAAGACTTGCTGTTTCTAAAAGCGTTCGTACTTTGAACCTATTTTCATATCTAAAACCACTTGCAGCTTACCCCACCCCTCCCCATAGACGAAACATGAGCACTTGGTCATGCGGGGTGCTCCTGTGTGTTGGCAGGACAGGCAGCGAACACGAGATTTAACTGACAATCGGACAATCCCTCGGGGTGAGCTGTAGTTTTAGTCACCATTCTGGATGGATTTAATAACTTTAGGAAAGGGGGCAGAAAACTGCAATCTTGGCATTTCAACCAAACCCCCCCCCCCCCCCTTTGATGGTAAATTTTAAAAACTAGGAGTACAAAGATGGCAAACCTTCAAGAGATCCTGAGCTGCCATCTTAACCACTCCCCACCTTACTATCAGATGACAACTGGGTAGACAGGTAGACTGGTGCCTGAAAGTGCCAGAGATTTGTAATTTACTTCTATTAAAAATAATCTTGTCTTCCAGTACCTATCAGCTGCAATATGTCCTGCAGGAAATTGTTTATTCTTTTCAGTCTGACACAGTACTCTCTGGTGCCACCTCTGTCCATGTCAGGAACCGTCCAGAGCAGTAGCAAATCTTCATAGAAAACCTCTCCTGCTCTTCAGACTGTAAAGAATACAATTTTCTGCAGGGCATACAGCAGCTTATAAATACTTGAAGACTTGAGATTTTTTTAATAGAAGGAAATTACAAATCTCTGGCCCTTTCTGGTACCAGTTCATTTGAAAGAATTTTTTGTGAACTATCCCTTTAAATACAAAAGTCTCCACAAATTCAAACTTTCTGTGTAAATATTTATGAGGGAACGGCGAATGATTTCCCTCCCGGGGTGACAAAAATTATAATGAAATCCTTGTTGCTTTCTTCTGATGACGATTTCCTCACAGACTAATTATTAGGATAACCTGTGATCTTGCTCTGTTGGTTCTTAACAATTAGGAATCAGCTTCTACCCATTCTGCTACTTCACTGGTAAATTAGGTGGAAGCACGGAGCGGGGTGCTGGCAGCGGTTTAACAAATTGCATCCATTGGAGGCATTAATGCTGCGTGTAAATAAATAACCCCCCAGGGTATCACAGAGACGTCTGCCTACTGAGCTCAGCAGAGGACAGAGAGAGGAGGGGCACTGGTACAGTGCTTCCCAGTCTTACATGAAGGACCCTCACTAGTGGTAATAGGAGCACAAACATCACTCATCTCTAAGAAATGGGATGCAGTATTATAGTAGGTATATTCTTGTATATAGGAGCAGTATTATAGTAGTTATATTCTTGTATATAGGAGCAGTATTATAGTAGTTATATTCTTGTATATAGGAGCAGTATTATAGTAGTTATACAAAGTGAGGACTGGGTGGCTGGCACTACGGGAATATACACTGTATAAGCAGTCTTATGGACGGCAGGCTCCCACCTGGATGTGGATGCCGCTCATGGAGGTGCACAACGCCAAAGAAAACAGTCCGGTGTGGAACAAGGTAGAAAAGGAGAGGCGGTCACTCACCATTTAGATGCCGAAAACACTCATTTATTCATCCAGGAATGAACAAAGCAAGGAAGGGGGAAGGTGGAGGGGCAGGTGCAATCAGACGAACGTTTTCACGCTATCGCGCTTCGTCAGGTCTGGCCAGTCTTACATGAAGGACCCTCACTAGTGGTAATAGGAGCACAAACATCACTCATCTCTAAGAAATGGGATGCAGTATTATAGTAGGTATATTCTTGTATATAGGAGCAGTATTATAGTAGTTATATTCTTGTATATAGGAGCAGTATTATAGTAGTTATATTCTTGTATATAGGAACAGTATTATAGTAGTTATATTCCTGTACATAAGAGCAGTATTATAGTAGTTATATTCTTGTACATAGGAGGCAGTATTATAGAAGTTATATTCTACTATATAGGAGCAGTATTATAGTAGTTATATTCTGGTACATAGAAGCAGTATTATAGTAGTTATTGCAGGGGTTGCAGGGCCATTCCATGGCCTCCCTTCCCTGCATGTGCACGCTTTGCGGGGTTGGCGGTCGCTGACCGACACGGTGTGGAGTTAGCGTAGGGACCCGTGTGGACCAGAGGACCTGCGCGGTGGTACACGGGGCAATATGGCTTAATCAATTCATATACAGACACTATGGTGTTGATTTTTAATATAGGCCTAGCGGCATTAGTATCAGCCGTAGATGGGATGTGCATCGGTTCCATTCTCTCCAGTTCGTGTATTATAGTAGTTATATTCTTGTACATAGGGAGCAGTATTATAGTAGTTATAAAACACGACATGGAGAGAAAGGAACGGCTGCACATCCCATCTATGGCTGATACTAATGACGCTAGGCCTATCTTAAAATTCAACACCAGGGTGTCTGTATATAATTTGATCAAACCATAATAGCCCTGTGTACCACGTGCAGGTCCCCTGGTTCACACGGGTCCCTACGCTAACTCCACACCGTGACGGTCAGTGACCACCAACCGTGCGAAGCGTGCACATGCAGGGAAGGGAGGCCATGGAATGGCCCTGCAACCCCAATGTCACAGGACCAAACCCAAAATGCCCCACCAGAACCCGGCCAGCACCACCGGCAGGGAAGGCTGTCCCCAAAGTATGGATATGGTATTACACTTACCACTGCTGCTTACACAGAATGGGGAAGACATAAGGTACTGACATGTGAGCACAGGCATATCCTGCTAATTTTGGTCATGTGTGTCTTATAAAGGAGTGTGAGCTGTTCAGAAAAGGGAGAACTGTAAAACACAACATGGAGAGAAAGGAACGGCCGCACATCCCATCTATGGCTGCTACTAATGCCGCTAGGCCTATTTTAAAATTCAACACCAGGGTGTCTGTATATAATTTAATCAAACCATAATAGCCCTGTGTACCATGTGCAGGTCCCCTGGTTCACACGGGTCCCTACACTAACTCCCTTTTCTCAGTGTTTGCACTCCTCCTGGTAAGACCCACATGACCGCAATTAGCAGGAGACACCTGTGCACACATGACTTGTACCTCCTATCCTTCCCATTTTACCTGCTGGAGTGTGGTGAGTGTTTTAGACCTTGTTCACACTTGTGTTGTTTGGTGACAGCTGGGATTTATGGGGGCCTCTGGGTATTGGTCCTGTGACAGTGGGGTTGCAGGTTCGTTCTATGGCCTCCCTTCCCTGGTTGTGCATGCCTTGCGGGGATGGAGGTCGCTGACTGACACAGTGGTGAGTTAGTGAAGGGACCCATGTGAGCCAGGAGACCTGCACGCTGGTACATGGGGCAATATGGTTTGATCAAATTATATACCAACATCCTGGAGTTGGTTTTAAATGTAGCTGAGAAGCATTAGTATCAGCCATAGGTGTGAGGTGCAACGCTATTTTCTCTTCTTGTCCGTATTTTACATTTCTCCCTTTTCTCAGTGTTTGCACTCCTCCTGGTAAGACCCACATGACCGCAATTAGCAGGAGACACCTGTGCACACATGACTTGTACCTCCTATCCTTCCCATTGTACCTGCTAGAGTGTGGTGAGTGTTTTAGACCTTGTTCACACTTGTGTTGTTTGGTGACAGCTTTCCCTGCTGGGATTTCCGGGGGCCTCTGGGTATTGGTCCTGTGACAGTGGGGTTGCAGGGCTGTTCTATGGCCTCCCTTCCCTGGTTGTGCAAGCCTTGCGGGGATGGCGGTCGCTGACTGACACGGTGGTGAGTTAGTGTAGGGACCCATGTGAGCCAGGAGACCTGCACGCTGGTACATGGGGCAATATGGTTTGATCAAATTATATACCAACATCCTGGAGTTGGTTTTTAAATGTAGCTGAGAAGCATTAGTATCAGCCATAGGTGTGAGGTGCAACGCTATTTTTTCTTCTTGTCCGTATAATAGTAGTTATATTCTTGTACATAGGGAGGCAGTATTATAGTAGTTATATTCTTGTATATAGGAGCAGTATTATAGTAGTTATATTCTTATATATATAGGAGTAGTATTATAGTAGTTATATTCTTGTACATAGGTGGCAGTATTATAGTAGTTATAGTAGATAACAGAAAAAGACGGTGCTCTCACCACTATTAAGTCAGCAGAGCATATACCTGTGCTCACACGACAGTACCTCCATGTTTTTCCAATTCTGTCTGCAGCAGTTTTGGTGAGTGTAATACCTTATCCATACTTGTGTTGTTTGGGGGCAGCCTTCCTCGCCGGTGGTGCTGGCTGGGACTTTTTGGGGGGCACTTTGGGTCTGGCCCTGTGACATGGGGGTCGCAAGGCCATTCCATGGCCTCCCTTTCCCTGCACATGCATGCTTTGCGGGGGTGGTGGTCACTGACTGAGACGGTGTGGAGTTAGCGTAGGGACCAGTGTGAACCAGGAGACCTGCATGTTGGAACACGGGCCGATATGGCTTGATCAATTCATATTCCAAAATCCTGAAGTTGTTTTTTTTAAAATAGGCTTAGCAGCATTAGTATCAGCCATTGGCGTGATGTGCAGCCGCTCCTCTCTCCATGTCGGATATTATAGTAGTTATATTCTTGTATATAGGAGCAGTATATATTATAGTAGTTATATTCTTGTATATAGGAGCCAGTATTATAGTAGTTATATTCTTGTACATAAGTAGCAGTATTATAGTAGTTATATTCTTGTATATAGGAGCCAGTATTATAGTAGTTATATTCTTGTATATAGGAGCAGTATTATAGTAGTTATATTCCTGTATATAGGGGCAGTATTATAGTAGTTATATTCTTGTATATAGGAGCAGTATTATAGTAGTTATATTCTTGTATATAGGAGCAGTATTATAGTAGTTATATTCTTGTATATAGGGGCAGCATTATAGTAGTTATATTCTTGTATATAGGAGGCAGTATTAAGTCATGTTCACACACAGTGAGAACATCGGCTGTTATGTGACCTGGCCAGGTCAAACAACAACCGATGTCTGAGATGTTCACCTGGCCGATACTGCAGTATCATCACTTCACATCATTTTATTTGAATTAGAATGTAGGCACATTCGATTGTGCCTGTGGTCCAATTTGTCATATTCCACAATGTAAAGTACGCTGGGAGCCATACTTTACACTATGAGTACAAGCTATATTGTATGGCCGCTCTTCAATAAATAGCAGCCACACAAAACAGACTTCTCAGTTATTTTGTGTGGGCGCAGAAAACCCCAGCCATAGTGGATACAGTGTGTATACACTACGGCCGTGGTTCTATAGGCTGCAATGTAATCGGCCACTGTCATTAAACAACGGCCGTTATTGCAACCTGCAGGAACGGCCGTTGTTTAATGCCAAAATACAGTGTGTGAACATGGCTTTATTGTAGATATATTCTGGTACATAGGGAACAGTACTATATGTTGTACAATTTGGCTGGCAGCAGCAGAACATTGCAGATCGCACCTCCTCTTCCCTAGCGCATGCAGTGACTGTTTATTATTTCTCCATTAAAAGACTACAGAAGTATCAGTCATGTTAGAGATGGGTGCGAGGAGATAGTACTTCTCAGCGCTCATTACTGGCAGACAGGGCACAGATCACTCAGTAACCATACATCACTGCGCCATGTGCTGGTGTATTATGTCAGGCAGTGATCTGTGCCTTCTGTGACCTCATCAGTCTGCTCGAAAAACCTGGGAGACTCGGACGCACTTGGATACATTTGCTCATTAGGTAGTTTCACAGCCACAAGATTTAGATACAGCAGGTAGTATCACACACAATAGGCTTAGATACACTATTAACATATGTAGATATTGTCTGACTATCTGAATAGCAATATTAGCAGTGCCATAGTCGTCTTCAAGGCACGTCTGATACACTCTGCTGCCTGTGATGTGATCTCATTACATTCCTCATATCTTAGGGGTCATTGAGAAGTTTCTTACCCTTCCTCCCCCCCCCCCCCCCACCCCGATTAATGATTGTTTTAGGCGTAAACAAAATTGTTGTCATCACCAATCACTGGGCAGCCTGAAGCTGGTATTGTCTCCGCAGCCTCTTTAGGGGGGGACACAGCGATGTGACATATAGACTGCTCTAAGTATGGCTCCCAGCTACAGGCATCAGAGTCTCAGTGCATCACCAGCATTGTGTGGGGTGTATACAGCTCAGCACTGCCCCCAGGACAAGCACAAGGAGGTGGAGGGTACTGCAGCCTCCCTCTCACTCTATGTCTAGCTATAAAAACACATTGTGATTATTGTGCATAAGGGATGCCGAAGCAGAAGAGTCATTCGGTATATGTAAGCAGAATGGATATTCACACAATACTGCCATATTGTGAGTACTTAATACTGCTGAATAGAATTCACATAATGCTGCCATATAGTGAGCACATAGTACTGCCTAGGGCTCTGTTCACATGCTGTAAAATAAGGACCACCATTTTAATTTAAATTAACAGCCGTTGTTTTCATTCTTTAATGATTTTTATTAAAGTCTATGGAAACAACAGCGGTTTGTTCACAGAATATATAAAGTAATGGGCGTTCTTTGTAGAGGCCATCAGATTAATGTCCGTGTCACTAGTTTATTAAGCCCACAGACACACCCAAAAGGGCCATCATTGTATTTGAACTAGAAAAAATGTTCCATCATTGCAATGTTGGCCGCCAAACCATGCTAAATCACAGCCATTGTTTCATACTCAGAAGTATCAAGTATCATTAAAAATCGATGTGTGAACATAGCCTTAATATAGTTCACCTAATGGTGCCATATAGTGAGCACTTAATATTACTGTAGACAATTCACATAGGCCCTGTCACTGTCACCTGGGTACACCTCGCCTACGTTAGGGATACTTCTAATGTCTGGAAAATCCTAAGCCGGGATTGATTCACAGTGGAGCAAATGGCATTAACTGAAGTACTCCATTGAACCTTATTTGATCTATTCAGGTAATCCTAAAAAGTTAGCTTCACCCACTGGGACTTGTACTACCAAACCTGACACTCTCTGGACTTGTTTGGCATACAATATGCCATTCTTCTTCATCTGTCCTCTCGTTGTAGCTGTGGGTACAAGAGTCTTCTTCCCAAAGTCACTACAACCCATCCTGGCAGAGTACTCCACTATTTAGACAAGGTCCCCAAGATGGCCCCCTAACCTATTCCACTCAGCTACACCTTCTTCACTTACTTCACCTTGCCTCCTGCAGCACAAGCACCTTAAGTTAACCGTTCTGTGTTGTCCATCAAGGAAAAGAACCTTCAACTAGTTCTGATTATTTGTGGCGTTCTGCATGTTGAAAGGTGTTACACTGTATTGCACTGAAGAGTGTTCAAGTTGTCCTTGTTTAAGTGTTACCCTTTTCAAAGCCCAGTGCTTGTGGGCATCACCACTCCTGGCCACTGTGACAAGTGCCCAAGCAAAACACCAACTAGCCCACTGCTAAAAACACCTAGCAACCCCAGGTCACAGGATATAGTGGTATCATATAATATTACCATACAGTGAGCACATAGTACTACCATATAGTGTTTACATGATACTGTTATATAATGTTCATATAAGGCCTTATTCACACTTCCTGTAATCTAGTTAGTTAGTGCACATAGTTGTCTATTGGGCTATTCACACGATCAGTAGATTAAAAAGATATGTCCTAGTGCGGAACTATATTTTTTTTTTTATGGATCCGATATTTTTTATGAATTGTAACCTGTTTGGTATCCGTATTTCCATAAATAAAATACGGATGAGTTATGATTGACATGTTAGAAAAAAAAGGATTTACAGGAATACGGATGCACTACATATGCCCAATTTGTAACCTTTAGCGGACTGTACGGGTGGATAAAAAAAACACTGCCATACAGTGTCAAAGAAATGAAGCTTTAGCCATGTTCAGTTTATAATGTTATGTGGTTACTAAGTGATTCTGATTTGAATAACCATCTACTGCCCTGTGGTCCCAACATACAATTACGCATTTCCTTCTCCTTCCATGGCACCAACATATACTACAGCATAGTACCGTTCATCTTAGTCCCTGCCCCCCATCAGAAGTAAACCCACAGAAAGTCAAGAACAGAGAGACCCGTATGCTGCTACCCAGTGAGTCACTTTACTGGCTATGACCACAAAGTATATATTATGGGCTAGCTAATTCTGGAGTTACCTAACGTAGCCGTATCAGCTTATTGCGACCATTAATGTGATGACCATTAGTCACATCCGCTCTGCTATTCCTCTGGGATGCAGCAGGTCCCAACCTCCTCAGCACTGGGGTCTCGTCTCCAGACATACATCATCATCATTCATTGCTATGATCCCCAGGCTGCTGTTACAGCTGGAATACAAGACCGAAAGAGTAAGCCTGACATCTGGTGGGCAGAGCTGGAGTTGCATCCACTGATAGCATTACACATAGAGAGCTTTCCTCCGGTTCAGTGCTGTCCAACCAGCACCTCACTAGCACTGCTAAACTAGAATTGCCAATGTACATGCTGGGAGTTGTAGTTTCAAAAAGCTAGATTGCACCTTTTACAAAAACATGGCTGTTTTTCCCAATATTGCTAATCTGCATTCACTGCAATGGAGTCAAGCTGCAATACCAAGCACAAGCTGTGCATGGGTGATGTGCTGTTTCTGGCTGATAGGCACGTTTTCTTTTTCATTCCGAACAATCCCTTTAAAGGTGTTAATCAGGCTTAGGATAATGTCAGCTTACTTCAGAAACAGCGCCTCTTTTGTCCTCAATTTGGTTGTGGTTTTCTAGTTCAGTTCTATTAAAGTGAATGGAGCTGAGTTGTACAACCTGAGGACAGGGGCGTTGCTGTTTTTGCAAGAAAGTACTGTACTTTTTCTAATCCTGGAGAACCCCTTTTAATATTATGCTCCTATGTTGTTTGACCATATCACTCAGGATACATACAGATTTGCTAGCTCTTCAGCTCACACATGTCATCAGTCCTCTTTAACCCTTACAGGACCAGTGTCCATTTTTCAAATCTGACCTGTCGCACTTTATGTGATTATAGCTCTGTGATACTTTAACTTAAAATCCTAGTGATTTTAAGACCATTTTAGGACTTCACTACCTGAAGGTCTGATGACATTGGGCTGATCAGTCTGATCGGCTTCTGTAGTTATAAAACAGGGGGCCTTAGTGAGGTCCATTGCTTCGCAGAGCCCCGAAGGTGAACAGAGGGAAACTTCTTTATCTTTTATTCCTATGGATTCTGCAGTCGCTCTGACCACAGCATCTATAGGGTCAACTGCTAAGAACAGGATCCAACCATGGCGCTGGTTTGGGTACCAGCAGTTGTGGCAAGTGCCCGGCTATCAATGACAGCTTCCGTGATCCTTTCAATTGTATGTCCATGAGCAGGAAAGTACTGTGAAAATTTCTTTACCAAGGGTTAGAAAAACACAGCTACTTTCTTTCAAAAACAGCACCGCCCTTGACCTCAGGTTGTGTGTGGTATTGCAACTTGGCTTTATTCACTTTGATGGCAATGAGCTGCAAAACATAGAAGATTGTTGGCAGAAAACAACCACATAGTCCATCTAGTTTGCCCTATTAGTATTTCCTTTCTGATTATCTTAGGATAGATATATGTTTATGCCAGGCAGGTCTACATTCAGGTATGGTAGAAAGCCACACCAAAACAGAGGACAAGATGGGTGCTGTTTCTGTTTTGTTTCTTTTTTAAATTCTAGATAGCTTCAAATGTGTTATGTTCCCAATACAGCATTTTAGCAGGGAAAGACAACCATCATATAATAATCATGATCCTCTTGGATAGTGGGAATACACCAGTTCATTTTTTTCTATTATAACAATAAGTGTCTATTTTTGGACGCTGTTTTATGCACAAAAACAGGGGCAAAATAAATAAATAAATAAATAAATAAAAATATCTTTAAGTACAGCTTATTTTTGCCTGTGTATTTTTCTGTCCCATGTCATACCCCAATGTTCATTCTCCAATGAAATACAATATAAAGATGTGATTATATTTGTCTCTAATAATATTTACACAGATTTATTTAATATTTTGGTAAAAGACCCCTGAAAAGAGATGATTCATGACTTTGGAAACTTTATTATAGTTACTAAAATTGTCCCCTAGGTGGCAGCAGATCCCTATGTTCTGATTGTTCTGAAGTTTGTGCATTGGTACATTAGATTGGAGGGCATAACTTGTGCTGGCCTTAAAGTGTCACTGTCGTGAATTTTTTTTTTGCAGAAATCAATAGTCCAGGCGATTTTAAGAAACTTTGTAATTGGGTTTATTATCCGAAAAATGCATTTTTATCATGAAAAAGCAGTTTGAAGCTCTCCCCCCTGTCTTCATTGTTCTCCTATGGAGAGAGCTAAAGAAAAGACCAAAACAGGACAACAAAGAGTTAATCTACAAATCCCTCACGGGATATCTCCTGTGACAGTCACCAGTGACCTGTCTGAGCTCGGATTACAGCTGTCACCCAGCTCGGTGCCTGTAATCCTCTGTTATCTGCTTTCTGCTGCCGGCTAACTCCCTCCTTCCTCCTCCCCCCTCCCCTCTCCCTAGAGCAGACAGGGTACGTCTCCTGCAACAGGTCACAATTTTCAGATTTTTCAGAGTGGATGAAAAAGAGGAAGGAGGGGGGGACCTGGGAAAAGGCTTTTTACATGCAGATAATGGCAGATTTGGCTAATAAACCCAATTACAAAGTTTCTTAAAATCGCCTGGACTATTTATTTCTGCAAAAAAAAAAAAAATACGACAGTGACTCTTTAAACACGTGGTTTGCAGATAGTATAGTTCTAAGGGGTGCTGAAAGGTAAACACTACTCAAAAAAAGTTAGGGATATTTGGCTTGTGGGTGAAACTTATGGGAAAAGTAAAGAATTCCTGATATTATATCCTGCAAGTAGGGCATTTGAGTAGAAGCATACAATGGTGATTTCCTCATCTCAAACTATTTATTAGAATAAAGACCAACAGTGGTGGGTATACGCCAACAGAAATGTCAGGGTCTCAATAACTTGTCATGTGCCCTTGAGCATCAATTACAGTTTGACAACCACGCCTCATGTTGTTCACAAGTCGACCTATTGTCAGCTGAGACATGGTATCTCTCTCTTCTTAAAGGGCGGCCCTCCAGTCATAGAGGTTCTGGGTTATACAGTTTTGGGCCTCTTCACGGCAACTCAGCTGATCCCATAGGTTTTCTATGGGATTGAGGTCTGGAGAAAGTGCAGGAACCAGGAACAGCAGAGCAAAGGACGCAAAGCACAAGCGTCATTGTGACAGCCTTTTCACACACGCTTCTTCAGACATCGCCCTTCATGCTTTTCTCAGGTCAAATACCTTCTGTTGTGATGTGCATGAAAGGGTGTTACAAAAGTTAAAGTTTAAAAACAATACAAAAAAGTATCTAGTGACTACAGAAACATGCTAAGGTCAATATGATCATTCAATCCACGTGCGCCTTGTGCGTTAGTTGACATAATCTACTATGCTACTTTTTGTAATATTACTATATTATTATCTCTACCACTGACAGACAGAGTGTAAACCAAGGAACTTCAGATTACTGCGGATCTTCTCCATGGTTCTCGTTTGGGTAGGTTCACACCACTGAATCCGCGTGGAGAAGTTCCGGCAGATTCCGTGGCCCGTACCCACTTGCGGCAGCGCGCATCTCCGCCTGTCCCATAGACACCATTCTATGACCAGGCTGATTCCACCGTCCGCCTAAAGAATAGACATGGCTATTCTTTCAGTGGACGGCGGAATTGGCCCAGCCATAGAATGATGTCTATGGGACGGGCGGAGATGCGCGCTGCCGCAAGTGGGTACGAGCCACGGAATCTGCCTGAACTTCTTCACACGGATTCCATTGTGTGAACCTACCCCTTTATGTGTTGTATCAGATGGGGTTCCTCCTTTTTCCATTCTAATGGCTGGTATATGTTCACTGAATCTGCAATTTAATGCCCTTAGTGTTTGACCACTCGTTTGAGGTCCTTCAGTCTCCAGCAGTCGTTGACCTGACCTCGATGAGTTGGAGCATTGTCGTCTATCAAGATGGAATTAAATCTGTGTTGTTCATGCAGAGGCCCAATGTCTGGATTAATGATGTTATTCAGGTAGTATGGTCACTGCACCATTCACACAGTGTAGGGCAGTGGCTGATGCATAACATTCTCTTTAATGTCTCTCCATCATCATTGGCAGCCATCATTTCTGCTCAGCTTTATTTCCACCTCATCCCAGAGATGTCTAAGATTAAGATAGGACTGTGAAGGCAGATTCAGCCCGCTCACTGTAGTACAGGGTGAGCGGCCTGAACAGGAGACAGAGCAGGACCAGCACAGAGAGAGAAAAGGGTGAAGGACCTGATCACATGACCTGAAGGGCCTCAACCTTAGGGCCCTATTTCACCAGACGATTAACGTTTGCGTAATTGTTATCGATTAACGATCTCAAATGACCGCTATTGCGAAAGAACTGAAAACGTTCACTCATTTCCATGGAACGATAATCATTACTTATGATCATATTTGCGATTGTTTTTTCTTCGCTATTTCTTGGCTATTGCGTTCGTATCTACTGCGAACGACGTCTTATTCAATGCGAACGATTTGCGAACGTTTTGCGAAGGAGCAACGATAAAAATAGGTCCAGGTCTTATAAAGTGATCAACGATTTCTCGTTCGGTCGTTAATCGTTAACTGCATTTCAACCGAACGATTATCGTTTAGATTCGAACGATTTAACGATAATCTGAACGATAATCGCCTGGTGGAATAGGGCCCTTACAGTGTAGAGCAGCCAGACAGAGAGGAAGAGTGAGAAGACTGAGCAGTGCTGTGTGTCAGTCAGTGTCTGTGTCAGTAATGTGATTGTGCATAGTGTGTGGATGATGGGTGCCCAGTGGATGGATGAGGGGCCCGCCGAGGCTCTGCCACCCGAGGGCCCGTGAAAACTTGGATCTGGCCCTGCCGGCCGCCATGGTAAATCAAAGCCGACCCCTTTGTTAAGAAAGAGGTAAGCTACAGCTACAGCACTCTCACTGCAGCTTACACCTCCCCATAGAGAACACAGGAGCTCTTGGCCGTCAGATATTGAAAGTGTATGGCCCCCTTTAGGCTGCAGCATGAAGAGTCAAGACGACAACATCAAAGATTTTGGATGGTAAAGGCCCATAGTTTTAATAGAAACTTTAATACAGAAACACAGACATATATACAAAAAGTACAGGAAAAGAAACATGGCGTCTGTAAACAAAGAGAAAGCAGCAGTTAATGAACGTCATCTTGTAACCGTTATAGCTCCAACATACTGAGCAGCGTTGTACAAAATGTATGTATCTCACAATGTCCTATATAGCACTGTTAGGCTAGGTTCCCACTGCGTTTTTGCAATCCGTTTTTTGCAATCCGTTTTTTTGCAAAAAACGGATGAAAAAAAACGGATGCATTTGTGTGCATCTGTTATTCCATTGACTTCTATTGTAAAAAAATGGATCAAAACGGATCTGTTTTTTTTAACGGACACAAAAGTAGTTTTAGCTACGTTTTTGTGTCCGTCCAAAAAAAACGGATCCGCTTTGATCCGTTTTTTTTTTTACAATAGATGAAAAAATGCATCCATTTGCAAAAAACGGATGAAAAAAACAGATTGCAAAAACGCAGTGTAAACCTAGCCTTACCCAACCTGCATCTGCCTAGCTGTTGCAATACTACAACTGCCATCCGCCAAAGGCTGTCAAGGCATGATGGGAGTTGTAGTTTTGCAACAGCTAGATAGATACAGGTTGGGTAACACTGCTATATAGCAAGGTATGACTCTAAGTGAGTGTCAACCTCTAAACATCATGTAGGAGAACATGTCATGGAGGTGTCTAACCCACCCCTATGGCGTCCTGTTGATGGCCCCACCACCTCATGCGTGCTGTCCTATTCTCCATCATATTTGCCCCATTCTCCATTCAGTACAGATACAACCCATTAGGTATATAGTGCTCTGTATATGTTGCTGCTATTTAGAACCATCATAAATACATACAGAAAACTCACTTTGAAACTTCTTGTAGAAATGAGAAAACTTTATAATCTGAGAAATGAAAGTAAAAAAAAAAAAGTGACATGATTCATAACCAACCAGAACAATACATAAATAACGTTACTCTGCTATCTACACTATTCATTGTACACATGGGTAATGCCCTGTCATACAAGAAATTATAATAAAGCATTAAAGGGCCAGCTCACCTCTGTACACTATTATACATGTTACATATAGATGGAATGCACACTAAAAGTTGTGTGACTTTGTAAATACAGAACGTTACATGACTTATCCTGTACTGATCCTGAGTTACCTCCTGTAGATCTTTTATTTAAAAATATAAAACAATACAACAACAAACCAAGAATATAAATAACATAACTGTACAATATATATATATACAAGTCCATAAAAGTCCTGTCCTGTATTATACTCCAGAGCTGCACTCACTATTCTGCTGATGGAGTCATTACTTATATTGGAGTATAAGGGCCAGTTCACACTGAGCAATCCGCGCTGAATCAGCAAGGAAAGTGTTCATGCGGAATTCTCACAGAATTCTGCGAGGAAAGTTTTCTGCCCAGGATCCCCTCAGCCTAAATCAATTTTTATTAAATCAAATTCATTCATTTTTTTTCCAATTCCACATGGATTCCATGCTAAAAACTTTCAGAGCAGAAACTTACTGCTCAATTCCATTCCAGCAGAATTAAAAGCGTATCCGCCGCAGAAAATTCAGCGTGGAAATTCCGCCGTGTGAACTGCAGAGCGCAAATTCCATTGAACTCAATGGAATTTAACTCTGCACTATATTTTCAGGCGGAATTTTCAGTGAGAAATCAACACTGATTCCTCAGTGTGAACTAGTCCTAATACTGGATGTAAGCCAGGATCAGTACAGGAATAAATATACACCGTGACTCCACCAGCAGAATAATAAGTGCAGCTCTGAAGTATAATAAAGGAAATTGTATATATTGGACCGTTGCTTTAACCTTATGCTACGGTGTCTTCCACTACATCCATTTTGGAGTTTTGCTGATTTTCCGTACTCAAGATACGGAACGTTTATTTCTTCAATTATTTATTGTTATGCTTAAAATGTTAATAAAAGAATTACAGAATATAACTCTGGATCAGTGCAGGATCAGTCATGTAATGTTTGTACGCAGTCACATGACCTTTTTATGTAGTTTAATTCTATATATAACCATGACTATGGTAGAAACAATTTAAACCATAGATAATAGCATGAACATGGTATAATGTTTAGGTTAGCCAGCTGCAATAGCCACTATACATATAAACATATATACACACACAGTAATACAAATTCAGAAAATACTGGGAATATAAAATTCTGCATAGATACATTTCCTAGTCTTGTATATAAGAGTAGTTCTAAGCACTGAGATAGAATCCATCCCAGATAGTGCCTAGTGCTTGTCTATACATAGATCTCTGTGCTTCAGCAGTCTGTCATACATCTGTTCAAAAATTGGTTAAAATATTGCATCATATACACTTAAAGGAGAACTGTCACTCAATATAGGACCACGGCCCTAAAGGCTGAATAATATGGCAGTAACGGAAAGAGGAAAGTCTGGTCTTAGTACGGCCAAGTCTCCATGTGCCTCCTATCCTTTCAGTTACCAGGGATAAGGCAGGTCACACAAGAATCCAGATATTAATGGAGAAGAGGAGAGGAACTTTGCCAGCAGTCAGGTCCTAAAACCATAGGGACATTACTTAAACCGCAATTACAAATGACAGTATAGGATTATTATGGGAAATGCTCCCACAGCTTCAGATCTAACAATGACTTGCTGGGCTGCTGGGGTTTATATATTATATATATATATATATATATATATATATATATATCCAGAAGGTATAACAGAGGAACGGCACTGTGCAAAGTTATGAGAAAAGATGCTGCAGTCTTCGTTATGTTAAGTGGAATACAATTATTTACTATGTCAGGCCCGAGTAGGCAATAAACTAGGGTCCTCATTCATGACCCTCTGCATTATCCAGAACTGAAGAACTTGGATGATGCATTGATCTCTGTAGACACTGCGTAATGACAGAAAATCACTTGGTGATCACCTGAGATCCCAGCAGCATGGGCCCATGATATCAGCTGTACAACAGGGATCTCCTCACAGGAAAAGTGTCCCATATTCAAGACCTTCTGTATAAACTGGAACAATTCCCCCTCTAGAGGACCTGGCATGTATGTGCATTACCATAGATGGTTCATTTGTTTTCAATGACAGGAAATGGTCAGTTGCTGATTACCTGAGATCCCAGCAGCCTATGAAATCAGCTGTACTCTGGGGACTTGGCCACATCAATGGCCCCCATTTAAGACCCTTTTTCATTAACCAGACTTCCCCTGTAGAGAATCTGGGATCTCCATATTGTGTATTGCCTGATGACTGGAGATCCCAGCAGCATGGGCGCATAATATCAGCTGTAGTCTCATGACCTACTCACATAAAAAGGAGTATGGGGTAATGTCATGCAAAGAGAACCATTCCATAAAGTAATATCTCATGTACAACACTGGGTAAGATTAACAGCTGGAGCCTGTAGCCTTACAAGCTTTGGACCAAGTTCAATGAAAGAACATAAGCTTGGCATGTATCCCCTAAAGTAAAAGGCTCATCAACTATGCCCCACCAGGCCAAAGCCTAATGGGTGTATACACAATCCCAACCACACGGCTCCACCACTGGTAAGATAAGCAGCAGCCAATGAGTCCTGCTAAATATACTATGACAATATAGTAAAAGGGTTTTTTTTAAAACCTTCTTCTATACTTGTTGTTCCTATTCAGGACCACTGCCAAGATCTCTGCTTGCTGTCCATTAATGGAAACACCAAAAGCCATGTTCTGCAACTTGTGGCTGCCCTAATGGGAGTTGTCCTTTGGCAAAAGCTGGAGAGCCTAGAGACTAAAAACCTAAACAAATATAATATTTCTCACAGCTGAGGGTCTGTTACAATTCTATCCAGTCTAAGTAACCCCCAATAAATCAGCACAAATCTCCTGACAGATTGTTACAATGTAACCGTGCAAGTAAAATGTTCCCATTCACAGAAGCAAGCAGAGATCTTGAAACCAATGAGGAACTGAATTATAAAGTACAAAGCATATTTCCCGAACCTTCTGTTATATACGGAATTACATACAACATAACTGTAAGCAAACTCCACTAAATGCACATCCTATACTAAAATCTCAATTAAATACAATAAAATATTAACAGAAACAATGTTTTTAGTGCTTTTACACCTAACGTTACAGCGTCATTGTGTATTTAAGTGCTCAGAAATGGGAGATTGCTGATCCATGTCTGTATTAGACACGTTATGTCTGGTTTGGTGACGTCATCGCAGTGCTCGGTGTAGCCCTTACATGCGCTCGATAGAAAAATGTCAGCTGTGGCGGCACTGCCATGATGATCGGTGAGATGCCGTGTGATGCATGAAGGCAACAGAGGAAGCGTGCAGAGGATCTGTGGGTAGGGGGCGCTCAGGAAGGATTGCCTGATGATGGCACTAACGTTTCTCCTTGAGAGCCCTTTGCTGAATGCCCATTGGCTGACTTGTCCACGCTACTTGCAGGGGAAACGGGGGGAGGTTTGTATAGGAATAGAGCGAGCAGGAAGAACACCATCCCTAATAACTGGGAAGGAGAGAGAAGACAGGGTTATTCCAGTACTGAAAGAGAATAGTATGGTATCATGTGTCAGGCTGCAGGAGCATTTAGCGATCCCCTACATCAGGGGGCTCAAACTCAGGTCTTCCAGCTGTTGCAAAACTACAATTCTCATAATGCCCGGACAGCCAAAGCTTTAGCATGATGGGAATTGTAGTTTTATAACAGCTTGAGGGCCCGAGTTTGACACCTATGCCCTATATTATCTGCAGACTACAGGCTGCCATAAAGAGAAAGGTATAGTCTGTTGACACAGGGAGGCTGAACTGCAAACTCTCTTACAGGATAAGAGGATAGTTTAATATACAGGGAAATTGCATTCCCCATGAAATAATTCTGGAGCAATTTTTCTCATATTTCTGGATTGGAGCAAATGTGAAGTAAGAATTAGGCCAGGGATACAAAGCCATTCCCGAGGAACTAGGAACTCCATCCTTCATACAAGTAAATAGGGTTGTGTTGCTACTCACAAGCGATTCCCAGATGGATGTTTGCTCTTGCAGGTGCTTCTGATTTGCAACACAACCAAATTCACTTGACTGGTGGAGTCGCACAACCAGGAATCCATTTTTGTTTTCTTTTAATTTTCCATATGAGGGTGTATGTTTTGCAGGGAAACTGGAGAGAAAGGAACGGCTGCACATCCCATCTATGGCTGATACTAATGCCGCTAGGCCTATATTAAAAATCAACACCAGAGTGTCTGTATATGATTTGATCAAGCCATATCGCCCCATGTACCAACGTGCAGGTCCTCTGGTTCACACGGGTCCCTACGCTAACTCCACACCGTGTCGGTCAGTGACTGCTGCCCCCGCAAAGCGTGCACGTGCAGGGAAGGGAGGCCATGGAACGGCCCTGCAACCCCCATGTCACAGGACCAGACCCAAAAAGCCCCACCAGAACCCGGCCAGCACCACCGACGGGGGACCTGCACTTTGGTACACGGGGCTATTATGGCTTGATCAAATCATATACAGACACTCTGGTGTTGATTTTTAATATAGGCCAAGCGGCATTAGTATCAGCCATAGCCATTTCCCTCTCTGAACAGCTCGCACTCCTTTATAAGACCCACATGACCAAAATCAGCAGGATATGCCTGGGCTCACATGTCTGGACCCTATGTCTTCCCCATTCTGTGAGTGCAGCAGTGGTAAGTGTAATACCATATCCATGCTTGTGTCGTTTGGGGGCAGCCTCCCCCGTCGGTGGTGCTGGCCGGGTTTTGGTGGGGCTTTTTGGGTCTGGTCCTGTGACATGGGGGTTGCAGGGCCATTCCATGGCCCCCCTTCCCTGCACGTGCACGCTTTGCGGGGGTGGCGGTCACTGACCGACACGGTGTGGAGTTAGCGTAGGGACCAGAGTAAACCAGAGGACCTGCACGTTGGTACACGGGGCTATTATGGCTTGATCAAATCATATACAGACACTCTGGTGTTGATTTTTAATATAGGCCTAGCGTCATTAGTATCAGCCATAGATGGGGTGTGCAGCCATTCCTTTCTCTTCAGTTTCTACGTTTTGCAGGGCGACTTTTAGGTTTCATTGATATCACATCAGGTTACATATAACTTTTTGTTTCCATTTTTGAGTAGGAATGAACAAAATCTAAATTTATAATCTATAAATTATTTTAAAATCTAAAATGTATCATTTATTTTAACACTTAGGTTCTTACAGAAGCGGAGTTACTAATTACGTGTATCCATTTTTTTAAGCCATAAGTCATGCAAAAATGTCAATGCACGTGATTTTATGGCCGTGAAAATTATGGTTGTAAAATTAATACATGTGCACAAATAATAATTAAATAAATAAAGAAAGAAATAAAACACCCAAAATGCTGAGTGGGAAGAAGGCATCTCTCTGTAAACCAATTACCTTAACACCAAGGCAGGGGTGTCAAGCTGCGGACCTCCAGCTGTTGCAAAAGTACAATTCCCTGCTGGCTGTCCAGGCATGATGGAAATTGTAGTTTTGCAACAGTTGGAGTGCCATTAGTTTGATTTCCCTGATCTAGGGGGTTACACGGGATTGGAGGTCCATTAGACATCACAATAGTGACCATAAAAAGGTATATTAGTCACTCTGGATTCGATACAACAAAGGCCTCCATATCACATGCATTGTTATGGTGCACATAATGGCGCTCACCTTGTAAACAAGTCCCGCAATGAGCATATAGTTGCTCATGGCTGAATTTTGGTACATGTAGCACGACCCCTTCTCCCCACTTTGGTTTTGCCAGAGCAGGCACGAAATGTCAATCATGGAGCCAAAGGCTATAGGTCCAGGAATACCACCTAAGGAAGGAACAGAAGGTGGTAAAGATTACAGACAGAAGAAGAATGAAGACAGGGTTCTCTATACAATTCTATGTTTAAGCCAGGTTTTAAAGGGGTACTCCAACATCAGGTAAAAAATAAAATAAACATGCTGCAGGAGCATATAACAGTCCTTACGTGTCTGCCACAGGTCTGTAACCACTAAAATCCATTTGTACTTGTACTTCCTGTTTTGGCAGTTGCTCAGTACTACAATTCTCAGAATGCATTGCTTTCCTCAGCCACACAGTCCTCCCACCCTGCTCACTCCCCTCCCCCAGCACTCCAGCCAGTTTTATGCCCAAATCAGTTAGGTTGCAGCACCTTCTGTATGCACTCCTTGTCTGCTCTTACTGTAGCATCATTCAGATCAAGGCAGTATGCCTCACTCTCCATAAACATCCCAATAAGGATATATATGTTTCCGTGTATATGAAAGGGAGAGGGTGATGTAGGTTGATGAGGCTGGTCAGAGAGGTTGACATCACTCAGAGGGGCAGGGCTAGACTATTTTCAGATAACTGATAATCCCATTAATGTACGGATGCAGCAGAGGCAAGTTTGTATTTATGGTCATATAATGATGGGATATGTACTTTGAGGCACAAATATATACACAAATAAAGAAAGTACTGTGACTTTAAGGGGTCTGCAATGTATGATAAGGACACACAGCAGTAGTCCCCATATAAAGCTTATAGCAAACTGTAGCTGGAGATGGTAACGGTGTTATGGAGGTTTTACACGGAACGATTTATCGTTCAAATTTTCACGATAACGATCGAATTCGAACAATAATCGTACGTGTAAACGCAGCGAACGATCAAGCGACGAGCGAGAAATCGTTCATTTTGATCTTTCAACATGTTCTCAAATTGTCGTTGATCGTTCGCAGAAAATTTGCAGATCGTTCCGGGTAAACATTCTTTCAACGATTTCACCTATGTGGGAGATAGGCTTAAGCTATCGCAAAATGATCGCATAACGATTTGTCCATATGATGTATCGTTCCGTCCAAACGCTGATCGTTTTAAAAAAAACATTGCTCATTAAAAATTGTTAATCGTGCGATCGGCCGATGGGGGCCCGATAATACCTGTAAACAAGCAGCGATCTGCTAGATCTTCGCTCGTTTACTGGGCCTATTACACGGCCCGATAATCATTTAACAAGGGCTGCAAGGACATTGTTACTAATGTCCTTGCAGCCCTTGTTTAAACTACATACATTACCTATCCACGTTCCAGGGCTGCTCCTGCGGTCCGCTTCTCCACAGGTCCCGCGCGCTCTAGCTTCAGAGTGGCCTGTCAGCTGACAGGCTGCTCAGCCAATCACAGACGGAGACCGCCGCGGCCTGTGATTGGCCGGGTGGCCCGTCAGCTGACAGGCCGCTCTGAAGCTAGAGCGAGCGGGACCTGGGGAGAAGGGGACCGCAGGAGCAGCCCTGGAACGTGGATAGGTAATGTATATCGTCAGTCGGCGCCCGATGAAAATAGGTCAGAACCTATATCAACGATCAGCCGATGATCGTTGTCATCGGCTGATCGTTGTATTTATTACATAGAGCTATAATCGGCCGAATCGGGCCGATTATCGTTCCGTGTAATAGTACCCTTATACAGTCACGCCTATTACTTAGCAGAGAGCACTTTGCCCTGAGCACAGGACAGAGCAGATAAGATGCAGGAAGCGCTGATCATTGGGGTTAGGCAGTCCATTAGTGTAATTGCTTTCTATTCCATACCTAAAGTCCGCACTAATATCCACTGGATCCCAAGTGCAAAGGAACGCTGACTATCTGAGACACACCTATAACACAGAAGCCACAGGGAAATAAGGGGTTAATAATAATAATAAGTCACATGGCCACACCATCAATAAGGTTGCACATAGAGCAATCTTTTATCTCACTGTATACTGAAAACTTTGGCCGCTTTCTAATAATCTGCAAGAATCTGCTTTTTGTCAGTGAATGGGAAAATTAATAAAAATAAAAAATACTATACACCTAATACTTCTTACATTTGTGTCCATTATAGACTAATCATAGACAGCAGCACAGATCTCTCTCCTGTCCTTAAAGTTTGTTACAATGTTTCAGGGAAGATGAAATGGAGGATTGACTTCACTGTATATAACTGCGACTGACCAGCTTGGATCAGCATCTAGTATGCAGAGGTGAGGCACTTAGGTTATTAAAGGGGTATTCCACTCAAACATAACCTTTGATATGATGCAGGAAGATGAATGAATCCAGCACTCACCGTGAATCTGTTGACAGGTAGGCTTCTTTATTTCTTATCAGTTCATGTGCAGGGAGAGGAGGGGAGCGTGGCGTGTGTTAAAGGTGACAGGCCCTAGTGGCCAGAAACGGCCGTCGCCTTTGAGACACGCCACGCACCCCTCCTCTTCCTGCACATGAACTGATAAGAAATTAAGAAGCCTACCTGTCAACAGATTCACGGTGAGTGCTGGATTCATTCATCTTCCTGCATCATATACATAGACTGTACTCTGACCCGAGCACCACCAGACACAGGTTTTCTTTATCAGGAGCCGATCCTAGACAGCTGACACTCCTACTCCACAAGCACAGCGGTCCGGCTTATACTGCCTGGCAGTGCTGAGGTCTACGCTCTTCTGCTGATTTATTATAACCTTTGATATGTTGCTGCCCATGGTGAAACTAACAATTCTTTCCATACTTGTTATTATCTATTCAGTTTCCTTCCCCCAGTTCTCAGCTGCTGCTTTCTGCTGAAAGCACAAAAATCTGTATGTGAGCCTTTCTCTCTGTCTCCTCCTCCTTTCTGAGACAGTTGATGTAAACAAGTCCCTGACTGGCTTTATCTGCAACATTGTAACTTCTTTGTAATGCCAGGAGGGTTAATCACAGTGAGTTCATTAGCAATGTGACCTCTGAATAACCCTCCAAGAGTTACAAAGAAGCTACAATGTTGCTAATAAAGCCAGTCAGGCACTTGTTTACGTCAGCTGTCTCAGAAGGGAGGGGGGAGGAGGGGGATACAGAGAGAAAAGCTCACACACAGATTTTTGTGTCTTCAGCGGAAAGCAGCAGCTGAAAACTGGGGGAAGAAGACTGAATAGATAATAACATGTATGGAAAGAATTGTTAGTTTCACCATAGGGAGCAACATATCAAAGGTTATTTTTGAGTGGAATACCCCTTTAATGTGTCACTGCTATTATAACTTTCAAAACCTAAATCAACAGTAGATGTGATATAAAGTAAATTTGCAATTTACATTCATTTTTTTTTATGATGCTGTTAAAAAAAACTTTACTTATTTGAAATCCAGGCCCAGTCTCCTGAGGGCAGCTTCTTAGTCTTGTGCTGGTTGAAAAAAAAAAAAGAGATCAAACACATGAAGTCCAGTACAGAGCGTCAAGGCTCAAGACGTCCAGATGACCGGGACTTCCTGTTTTTAGTCTCTTAATCTCAAGGAGTCTAAACACAGGAACTGTTGTGTTTTCCATGATAACTAAAAAAAAAGATCATAATGAATGTAAATTTCAACCTTGCTTTATATCACATCTACTGTTGATTTAGATTTTGAAAGTTATAACAGGGACACATTAAACTGACGACATTCCTTTAAGGCAGGGATAGGGAACCATCTGCCCTTCAGCTGCTGCAAAACTACAATTCTAATCACACCATGCATGATGGGAATTTTAGATTTTCAAGTCTCAGTGGTCTCAGGAGTGTGACAAGTGTGATCAGTAACTTTTCACAGGCTGATGATGTGTCAAAAACTAATACAAAAGACAGCAACGCTTTAATATTAGCAAAGTACCGAACTTTGCAATGTACTTTATGATTACTAGTTGCAGTCTGTACCGTCCTCTGTGTTGTCCGCAGTCGGGACACATCAGGTGACTGCAGAGACCAAATGCAGGCTGCAGTGGTGATGCCGCAGATGTACTGTCCATAGTGATGACATGTAAGGTGACACGGCATTTGTCAAGTCAGTACAGGGACAAAATAACAGGGAATTGGAGTTATACTAATGACACTATGAGCTAAGAGCGGCATCCCAGCGACAAGTCACATGATCACTACAAATCAGGATGTATACAGCAGTGCCGCATCCTGCCATTACACACAGCACTTATGGGACATGTAATGGGTAAGCAGTTGGTAATTGCATGCATCCACATTAGTGTCTCTTTCATATATTGGTCTATAAGGAATAAGTGAGCTGTAAAAGAAGCACAATCATACAGTCTATCAGTCCCGGCACTTGGCCAAATGGTGGAGACAAATGACTGCCAGGCATAGTGGACACCTAGGAAACTACAGGATTTACTGGGTTAAATCCAGCAGCCTCCTCTGATGGCAGAAGTCAGGACACACAGTGGGGCGATCTCAATATACATTAGACCAGGGGTCTCCAACTGTCTAAAAACTACAACTCCCAGCATGCCTGAAGGCTGGGAGTTGTAGTTTTGTAACAGCTGGAGGGGCGCAGATTGGAGAGCACTACAATAGAGGGATATAAGAATACCTTAGTGTTGCGGTCAGTGCAGGTATACTGCATAGGAATGTAAACAATATGACAGTGAAAGTGAACACTAGAAGCAGAGACATCTTCTTACAGGAGGACGAACACTTCCCCGATACGCCCTGTGCACCCGACATGGAAATATTAGACACAATGCAGCTACAGTTTTGGTAAACCTGGAAAATAAAATGTATGTTAAACAGAATATATACACTGTGCACCAATGCCTCATCTGCGCCCTTACATGGGACTGCATTATCTAGTTATTATCTGTTTCCAAACCTGTCGCTTTCCAGCTGTTGCAAAAATACTTCTCAGGTCATGATGAGAGGGTGTTGTGTTGTAACAACCAGAGAGTGCCACAGGTTGGGGGAAAGACTGATCTAGTGCAGTGCTGATGCAGCCTCAAGAGCTGAATGATCGATTCAGCTGAGCTACTTCAGTATATATAATTTGTTTTTGTTCAACATTTTTATTTATTTTTCAGCATTTTGACAGAAATAAATATATTGTACAATATCTTATGTGTTTACATCAGTATATTATGTAACGTCTGGCTCCCAAATCCTGTTTTGGGGGCTGTACACCTGAGAAGTTCAAGGGGCTGAATTGCAATACCATTAGGTAGAGCCTAGAAAAAAAAGGCTTCATTCATCTAGGAACAGCGCCACCCTTGCCCATGGCTGTGTGGGTATTGCAACCTTAATTTAAATGCGAAATGAGCTGCAATGCCAGGCACAGCCCAAGGACAAGAGTGGCGCTTTTTCTGGAAGAAAGCAGCCATGTTTTTGTAAACTCTTAACTGGTGTCAGACAGGACACCAACTCTTAGATACCCCTAAGCCCCCCATACAGATATGAGAGTGTGCACACCATACCTTTTTACCATCATCGCGCTCCATGTACGTGCCTGAGCACCCAGCATAGCAGGCGGAGTAGTACATGACTCCATCAGCTCCACAGACTGGGCTGTAGTGGTCCTGTGCACAGCTGCAGTTGGCATTACAGGCGGCAGACAAGTTGAGGCTATTTTCCCCAAGGAAACTGTACAAAATGGAAGCAAGGTAATAATTTAGACCACCATAGAAGTGATACCAGGTACAAGAATCACAAAAATCAAAAGCGATATTACGTAACGGTAACATCTGGAAAAGCTTGGTGGGACATAGGTGTTACAGGGTTATAGAGTGTGAAGATGTACATGACCCCATATTAGAGGACGGCAAGGGCTCCCCCCTAGGTGTCTAGTCTGTGAGCGCTTTATTGGTTGGGAGTGGAACAAAGAGCATTCTTATCATCAAAAGTTCTCTCTTATCCACAGACCTGACTGCAGGTATCCCACCGATCCTGAGTGCTGAGCTCAGCGACGTTCAGAAGCCCCATAGGGGAAATACAAAGCGTTGCCTGCCCATGGGCACTGACATTCTATTCAGGGGGACTTAGAATATCAGTTCTCAGGATCAGTCCCAGCAGTCATACTCTACTGTTCAGCTGGTTATAGGATAGTTCCGTTTGATAACTTCCTATCTAGTCATTGTATGGTAGTTACCGTACCGTTACCGTAGGTGAACCCTGTAGGAATTTGGATACTGGATGAAGTTACACATCATACGGCAGTATTATCTGGGCACTGAAAGGCAATCTTGGGGTAGAAACATTTGGGGAAAAGTTCTATAGTTTGATGTTACAAGAACAAGTATCTAAGGGTCCTATTCCGATAGTCGGAATCAGCAATAATCGACTGAATCAGCCAAATTCCGTCGATTATCGCTCCGTGGAATAGAGACAACAATCAGCCGATGATCGTGTCATAGGCTGATCGTTTATTTAGGTTAAAACCTAAAATCATCGGCCGCACACCGCGCATCGCTGCGTGGAATAGCGATGCGTGGCGAGCGACCGATGATCTCACAAGCAGCATACATTACCTATACATGTTGCAGGGCTTTTCCTGCGCTCCTTCTTCCTCCTGCGTGCAGCAGCAGCTTCGGAGCGGCTTGTCTGAGCTGACAGACCGCTCAGCCAATCAGTGGCCAGGACCCGCACCGAAGCTGCTGCTGCTGCATGTGGGGCCGGGAGGTAGAAGAAGCGCAGGAGAAGCCCTGCAACATGCTAAGGTGAAGTATGGTGTTTAAACAAGGGCTGCAAGGACATCGGTAACAATGTCCCTGCAGCCCTCGGTAAACAATTATCGGGCCGTGGAATAGGCCCAGTAACCAAGCGCCGATCTAGCAGATCAGCACTCGTTTATATTATTGATCGGGCCCCCATCGGCCCGTAAAATAGGACCCTAAGAACGCCATGTGGAAGGTTCTACTATACCATCTATGGCTCCACTTCCCTGCCTGATTTATATCAGTGTCCATACCTGCCAGTGTAGGGTACAGTCACTCCGGCCATGGGCATGTTGGGGCAGCTAATCAGGAAGATGAAGATTGACATCAGACTTAGGAGGGTACATAAGACACAGAATCGGATTACCCCTGAGCAGTGAAGTTTCAGCTTATTGACTATAAATCCCCCAAGGAAGGTTCCTCCTCCCCCGGCAGGGACCACCAGATACCCTGTGCAAAGAAGAAGAGAAGGAAATCCTGTAAATGTCTTTAATAACATGTCTAACACCAAAGTATTCTAAAGCAATGTACAAAGGCTGCACTGATGTTAGTCCCCATCCCGAGGGGCTAGACATTGCTACAACCTCCATGCAGATGATTTCCAGTCTGACACAGGACCCCAGTGCTACAAAGCAACGGGGTGAACACCACGTCATGTTACCCTCCAGCCAACATATGCCATCTCTAGAAAGACAGATAGATAGTCAGATATTAGAGAGAGAGAGAGACAGGAATATTCTCTGCTATAGAGGTAAATGTCCCTGTGATGATGTGGATGATGTACTGTAGGACTGAGCTGCTTAGTCACCAAATAAAGAACCAATTGTTCCTCTCACGGTGTCAGGATCCTCGCTCTGCTAAGTCCTTTATGCTATAAATATCCCTCTAGATTCCACCTCAATGTCTTTCCGTTCCTCTTTCCCCTGACACACCAAACCAGACAGACAGGCTCTGAATACTCACCCTTCCATAAAAACTATACAGATCTGCTCCAGTCTGGGTTTCTTTTAGCAAAAAGAAGAGATCTATAATAGATCTCTTTAGAGGTCACATGACGGACCCCTCACGCATCATACAGCCACTGTGAACACAGCCTTAAAGTGTTTATTTCACAATCCTCTCAGAAGACAGAATGTATCCAATATATTAAATCCTACCTAATACAACATATTCAGCATAGCAGCTAAGCAGTAATGATGTATAGGATGTGTCAGGCACTATGCATTCTGATACTTGGTTCCCCCTATAATTATATTAGTTGAGATGGAAATAGCCCTGTAAGGCTATGCTCACACACTGTCTTCTTTGCCTAAATAACGACCACTAATTTTACTTAAAATAACAGCCGTTGTTTACATTCTTTTATGATTCCCATTGAAGTCTATGCAAACAACGGCCAACTGTTCACACAATGTATAAAATAACGGCTGTTGGTTATTCAATGTACTTTTCTGATAGCCACACCCAAAAGGGGGTTAAAGGGGTTGTCCAGCGAAAATATTTTTTTCCCCCCAAAATCAACTGATTTCATAAAGTGATATAGATTTGTAATTTTCTTCTATTTAAAAATCTCAAGTCTTCCCATATTTATCAGCTGCTGTACGTCCTGCAGGAAATTGTGTTTTCTTTCCAGTCTGACACAGTGCTCTATGCTGACATCTCTGGCCAAGATAGGAACTGTCCAGAGCAGAAGACGTTTTCTATGGGGTTTTGTTACTGCTCTGGACAGTTCCTGTCTTGGCCAGAGATGTCAGCAGAGAGCACTGAAAGTATGGGAGGTCTTGACATTTTTAATAGAAGTAAATTACAAATCTATATAACTTTCGGAAACCAGTTAATTTGAAAGAAAAAGATTTTCACTGGACAACCCCTTTAAAGCAACTCTGTACCCACAATCTGACCCCCCCAATCTCCCTGGAGCATTCCAAATGATGAGGAGGTCGGGGAGGAGGGATAGAGAGGATGTGCCAGCCTAATGCATACACAATCTAAGCCCCGGCCGTTGGGCGCGGGGCTGCCAGTTTAAAAGTTGTTTTTTAGGACAATGACTGCATCACCTGCCGAACGGACCCCAGGACAGATCTTGGATTAAAAGCAGCTATCCGAAGGTACAAGTGGTTTGGGGGGGGGGGCAGATTGTGGTTACAGAGGCGCTTTAAAAGCCACCAGCATTAAACCTGAACCTGAATAATGAACCAATGGTCGTCATTGCAATAACGGACACAATAAAGTATACTAAGCAATGGATGTTATTTTAGTCTGAAATAACGGCTGATGAAAAACATTGTGTGAACATAGCCTAATTATTTGTATAATACCCTCATCATATAATGTGATGTCATATTGTTAGGATACACCATTGCTGTATGACTGGTGGGGGTTGCTTGAAAGGCGGTGCTTTTGGCTGGAAACTGTGAGGGCTCTGTGCACCTGGATGTGGTTGCATTGCAGGATAGATGCTGACGGGGATGCAATGCTAATCTCACGCTGCGTTCTCAGTGGGGGTCCGACGTGATAAACTGACGGCATACTCATGTCACATATCATCACTGTTTGGAATGGGTTTTTCCCATGTCATACAGGGTAAGTAGAAGAAGCCTCCTATAGTCTTTTCTAGATCAGCTTCTCTGCAGATATTTCCAGCCACAGGTTTGTTTCCGCTGCTGCGTATGACATGTGGTTTCAGCTTTCAAAATATGAGTGTTCAGAATAGTGACGTCTCCTCTTAAGAGGAAATACCACAGGACAATGAATGTGTGTGACCTTAATATGTCACGCCATCCCTAGAAAATACTGCTATATTGGCTATACAAGATAATAAGAGGACAAAACTTACCAAAGAACGTAGCAGCCTCCGAGGCGCTCAGACTAAACTGGGACTCTAGAAACTTTGGCCCAAACGTTGACACCCCTGTGATGAGAGTGGCCTCTGTGGCCCCTGCAAAGCACAGGAAGATAAAGGTGGGGTTCTTGAGAAGCATCAGCACTGCCCTATAGGGGAAAACATAAAGGGATGAGTTCACACCGGTAAAATCGACACCAAATTTTCATGTGGAACCTGTACCATGTTTTGCAAGTTAAAAATCCCTTTCTACTGATATTAATGGCAATCAATAGTCCAGGCGATTTTAAGAAACGTTGTAATTGAGTTTATTAGGCAAATATGCCATTATCTGCATTAAAAAACACTTTATATACTTAAAAAATCCCGGGGCACACACCACCAACCAAAATGGCACAAAATGACACTAAAACAGTACATATTATACATATAGTTAATAATATAGATTCTTAATGTATTTATACTCACTTAGTGTGAAACCTGGGCCTGATTTCTTCTCCCCCCTGTGCTTCTCTCCACCACACTTCTCCCCCCTACTTCTCTCCTGTGCTTCTCTCCACCATACTTCTCCCCCCTGCTTCTCTCCACCATACTTTTCCCCTGTGCTTCTCTCCCCCATGCTTCTCTCCACCATACTTCTCCCCCCTGCTTCTCTCCTGTGCTTCTCTCCACCATACTTCTCCCCCCTGCTTCTCTCCTGTGCTTCTCTCCCCTCCACCATACTTCTCCCCCCTGCTTCTCTCCTGTGCTTCTCTCCACCATACTTCTCCCCCCTGCTTCTCTCCTGTGCTTCTCTCCCCTCCACCATACTTCTCCCCCCTGCTTCTCTCCTGTGCTTCTCTCCACCATACTTTTCCCCTGTGCTTCTCTCCCCCATGCTTCTCTCCACCATACTTCTCCCCCCTGCTTCTCTCCTGTGCTTCTCTCCACCATACTTCTCCCCCCTGCTTCTCTCCTGTGCTTCTCTCCCCTCCACCATACTTCTCCCCCCTGCTTCTCTCCTGTGCTTCTCTCCACCATACTTCTCCCCCCTGCTTCTCTCCTGTGCTTCTCTCCCCTCCACCATACTTCTCCCCCCTGCTTCTCTCCTGTACTTCTCTCCACCATACTTCTCCCCCCTGCTTCTCTCCTGTGCTTCTCTCCACCATACTTCTCCCCCCTGCTTCTCTCCTGTGCTTCTCTCCCCTCCACCATACTTCTCTTCTGTGCTTCTCTCCCCCATGCTTCTCTCCTGTGCTTCTCTCCACCATACTTCTCTCCCCCTGCTTCTCTCCACCAAACTTCTCTCCGCTGTTTCTCTCCCCCCCTTCCTCCTCACCTCCTCCGAGATGGTCGCCGCTGCTGTCCGCCTCACCTACTGGCCGCCCGTAGGGCCCGGACGTGCTCCTCCAATCAGCGGAGACCGGGAGCGTGGGCCGTAGCGCACACATTGATTGGATGCGTGCATCATGGCCCGCCGCAGCGCACCACGCAACTGCCCACATTATAATCCGCCACTGATCGCTGCGCATTGCCGGGGAACAAAACACAGGGGCACCATAGTTTGGGGAACTTTCCCCGCGGCACACCCGACCATGTGTCGCAGCACACTGGTTGAAAATCACTGCTCTAGAGGCTAAAAGGCTGTCCTGATTCTATATAAAGGAGTGTCTATAAAGCCACATTGCAGAACTGCGACCGTGCTTGATAATACTGCCATGGTATTAGCATGGTACAAAACCGCTATCTGCATGAGCTGCCTATCGTGATTCAATTTTTCTCAGCAGATCTTTCCAATATTGGCAGGATCCGGCAACAATCTGGCAATCTGGTCTATGGGTAGTGGTAATAGATCCCTAGTACTGTCCATCACAGGGGACAAGGATCTTCTAATCTCCTGCTTACTACTGAAAAGAGAATAAGTATGCTGACAGCGTTGTCATCAAACCAGCATAGCCTTACGGGAGGTCACATGACACCTTTTCAATATCCTTACTGCAGTCATAGCTAATGGAAACTATTTCACAGCTAGATAAACCATCGCTAAATCTGCACTACATAGAAACTCTGCAGGTGGAGTCCATATTAAAGTAGGTTTTGCCTCTTACTTTGGCAAATCTTTAATTGTCTTCCCAAAATCTGGATCCGGCTTGTGACCCTCGTCTTTCACCTGATGAGCCTCGGACACCCTCATGACCACATAGCGCTGGGAACCTGAAAGAATTCATGTTATATGATGAGATCAGCGACCCATAATCTTTGTTCATTATGAGATATATTTGAGAGATATTTGATATTTTAAAAAAAATAAAAAATGTCAAAAACGTATGGTACCTAGTTGAACATTACTGCTTTGGTGTTAGTAGATTTTCCACCATGTGCAATACTGCATTAACCCTTTAGGAAGCACAGCCTTTCCATCCATAGTCCGTCCATTATGACTGGACAATGTAACATGACTGTAACTATCAAGATTATTGGTTGTACCTGGATGCAGATATATTGTCTGACATCACCAGACACAGATTCCTCCCTGAGACGACGTCACCTACTGCTAGATGATGGATGCAGTCATCAAAGAATATTCTGCTTCTCTCCTTATGAAGCTTGTAATAAGCTTTGATTCATCCCTTATCTATACTATGAAGCCCTCTATACTATCACTCTGTTACTGAATCGGAGCAGAAAGTCTCTATACCCTCAGCATTTACATCATCCAGCAGCACCATACCCTGCCCTGCCTTACTGACTCCATACCATTCCCATCATCCTAGTTTCCTCCTTGCTACAGAACGGCGTGGCATTTCTAACCATATTTTCTGAGGCCTTTGTACTCTGGAGTATCACCAGTGGTTTACATCTTCAGATAAACCCTTTGGATTTCCATTTACTTAGACGTCTTATGATTGTACACTTTGACACTGATACATTGACCTTCTTAAGGGCCAGTTCACACTGAGTAAATTCAGCGGAATCCCACCTGTCTCAGTGTCCAATAGTGTCTGTATGGGAGGGCTTACGCGCCTCTGCGCAAAGAATTGACATGTCAATTTTTTTAACGTCGACTTTGCTCAGTGTAAACTGGCCCTAAGAGTGTGAGTTGATGAAGATACTGTGAAGACATTTTTCTCCACATCTTTCTTTCTATGGCATCCCCTCTACTCGTCCTCTGAGCCTGAGACCATGGACAATAATAAGATGGTTATAATTCCTAAAGGGTTAAGACAATATCTTTGTTAAACCCCCTCAGATCATCCAGGTCTATCACATATTGACTCTTGGGCCTGATTCGATACATACTGTATACTTCTCGTAAACCGTGTATAAACATCCAGACTTTATGGGGATCTCTATATATAATGTGTACTCAGGGAGGGACGGAGGGATAAAGGTCTGGTGATTCTACTGACGCAGACTGAACTTATCTTATCTGAGCCCAGTGGTAAGTACCTGGCAGCTGCTGTGGATATCCTAGGATGGGGAAGGAGATGAGGAACGCAGCGGCACCAGCCCCCAGGAAGCCAATCCACCAGGCCCCGACCCACAGAGGATTCTCTGGTGTCAGATCAGTGCTGTAATACACAAAGCTTAGGTGAAGACATTTACACATGGTGGGAATCTAAGGCTACATTCACATGTTCAGTGGTTTTTCAGGACTGTATATGATGTTTGCAATTTTCCAAAATCCACAAATAGTTTGCCCATAATGCTTCCATAATCCAATTTTTTTTTCTGGATCAGTAAAAAAAGGGGAAGGCAATATTGAAATCAAAGGGAATGGTTTAAAATGATTACTCAATGATATTTTTTTACAGATCTGCGGATATGACGGACGTTCTATCCCAAACTTCTAAGGGACAACTGTGTCGCAGTTATGGTCCGTACTACAGCTTGTCGGCATTGAAATCAATGGGCCATAATATGTCCAAAATTGTGGATCCGCAATTACCGACAAAACTACAGAATCTGTGAATGTAACTCCAGGTTAACTATCATAGTTTTGGAATAGCAATCCAGTCCAGGTGTCTACATACTTTGGCCATATAGCGTACATAAGAGATAAAGTTAACTTGTTAGGATCATGTAACATACACGGATCAGCCATATCATAGAAGCCTAAAACCATGTAATCCCCTTAATGTTCTGACCCCATAGCCCTAAGATGTGTCCCCTGGAGCCCAGAACCCATAGACAAGTGGTGTGTAGGTTAGGTAGGTGGTACATGTCACAGTACCATCCACATGATGCCACGACATTTGGTTTCATTGCCCACCACACTACCCCACCATCTTGTCTTCTTCCCATAGTGCATCCTGGTGCCATCTCTTCCCCTGGTAAGTGATGCATAAGCACCCTGAAGTCCACATGATCTATCACACCTGGCGTCTTCTTCCATTGCTCCAAGCTTTAGTTCTGATGCCCATTGTAGACACTGTTAATGGTGGACAGTGATGTACGCCCTGACTGGTCTGTAGGGCTCGATACACAACAAGCTGCCATGTCATGTGTAATCCGAGAGTCAGCAGGAATAAGACTTTTTACAGAGTCAGCAGGAAATTTTTCTGCAGTTTGCTTTACAGCAGCTCTTCTGTGGGATCAAACCAGACACACATCAATGAGCCTCGGTCCCCCACGACGCGGGCCCTGGTCACTAGTTGTCCTTCCTTGGACACTTTTAGTCAGTACTGACCCCAACATCCCGGAAACACCCCACAAGACCGTCCGCTTTGGAATTGATCTAACCCCAGCATCCACACATCACTATCCGGCCCTTGTCAGATCCCTGCATGTCTCAATTTTTCCTGCTGTTAATCAACTTCTCCAAAAATATCCCAACCCAGGCGCCATGTTATTCTTTTGCCGATCAGTGGTATTAATGTTATGGCTGCTCAGTGTATTTTCTAACAGTTCTCACACAGGACAATTTTCCCTGCAAGATACTATGAAAAATTATGTAAAAGTCCCAAGGAAATCTGTCAGCCAATGAGGCAATGGAGGGCTCAGTAATGTCAGGGGGTTGGGGCTGTCTGTTGTCCTGTAACCAATCAGAGCTCAGCTTTCATTCTAAATACTGCTCTTGAAAAATGAAAGCAGCACTGGGATTGGTTGTTATGGGCAACAGTCAGGTTGACTTTCTAACACATTTTTATTGAAAAATAAATTTGCAAACAAACGTTAAGAAAGTCAGTAAATCAGCACATAAGTTGTGAGCAGCCAATACAATTAGTGCAAAGTGCAAAATTTAATTCTTGATCATAAACCAAGAGCTGGATTAGAGAGCGACACCACAAACCACTCTGGATATTGTGCTATGGGCGATGGGGTAACTTACGTATCAGACAGAAGCACTGGAACCTCATGAGCCATGTGCTGGGAGTTGCTGGGCTAGTGAATGGGGCGAATGACACCAAGATTTTATAGAACTTTTTAGGACATTTTCTATGCAAATAAACAAATTTTCTCACACGGTATTATTGCATTTATATAAAAAAAAAGGTCAGTTTTACTTTCCAAACATTCCATAAACTTCCCCCCTATTCAGTTACTTACGGACTGCTGAGCTCCGTGTACATGTTCAGGAAGAATCCTCCCAGCAGGTAGCCTACCGCCGGTCCAACTATGGCCGCCGTGTAAAATATACCTGAACATGGAGGGCACAAGTGAGCAAACAGGCTGTACAATATAAGATACATAACATAGGCAAAAGAAATTGCACCCCCTCTCTTATTAGTGGGTTAGTCGCTTCACGTACTGTATACCCATCTGCACCGGTACAGTGTAACAGACAGTCAGGATGGGAGACAGACTTGTGCTGTTAGGTTTCATCATTAGAAAACCCCTTTAAGTGAAAACTATTTTTACTATCTCACCAATTGGCATGTATAGGTTAATAAATTGACTTTACCACCTCTTTGTGGGAAAACACCTTTATTTGCCAGTATATGTTTATTTATTAGACAGCTCTCATTTATTAGTAGGTCTCATCATCGCAAGCCCCCTTGAAGCATACCTCCTAAATTTTAGAGAATAGAAAAATGAACACAAAAAGAGTACCCAATCAGGTGCTCTGCAAAATCATGTAAGTGATTACTGTGCAAATGTATCCAGTGACCACAGAAGGCTTCTTCTCTCACATGGTATCAGTACTCCCTTATTTGTGGCCTGTGCAGGTATAGTGTGGCTGTTGTGCCCTCCTACAGTTTTAGTGCCTATACACATAAAAAAAAAAGGCGTCTATGTGCAGGTGGCACCATTCCACCTGTACCTAGATCCTCAGTTGTTACATCCTCTTGCAGCCCCCAGGCCTAAAGGAGCCTTTGGCTCATAAAGTAAGTGGAAGTCACTGGCTCTGCATCTTTAGCTTTCCCGATGCACTGGAGTCAGTCTAAGCACTCCCAGTCCATTGCTTTCCCTGCCCGCCAATGGAGCTACTTCATCAATATTTATTCAATATAATTAAGCTGTTAAGGTTACTTCCAGTCTGAATTATCATGAATACTGATAAAGCAGCGACACTGGCAGTCATGGAAAGCAATGGACAGGGAGTGCTGGCACCCCCTTCAGTGCATGGAGGAAGCTAATTTGCATGTAATGTTTTTGGCCCATATCTCTGGGGCAGCACAACCGATTTGAAAGCCGAGGACACTGGTAAGCTCAGTGCCAGACATCAGCTTCTTATGTCAGACATCAGCTTCGTAATCACAATGTACAGCGCTGTCCACAGTATTGATCATTCCCGAATCTGAACAAGGTACTGAGCTGTGCACATACAGATTTGTCATGCTCTCTCAGTTCACATCTTAACAATAACCACTATAGGTTCCATCCAGGGCTGGGGGGAGGGGGTTACAACCTTCCTCTACTTGCTGTGCAGAAGTCATCATGAGTCATAATGTACAGTTCTGTGGTTGGACAGCATTCGCCATATGATGGCTTCATTGATCGGGACAAAGAAAGAATCTTTCCTGTTGTGGTGGTTTTATGCTCCGTTCACATGCAGAGCTGCATGCAGAATTCACCTGGTTTCTTGATATTTAGTAGCACAGGGAGCCATGGCAGCTGCATGGCACTTGGTCTAGACACAAGTAAGCTGAGGCGGGCCACCACTTCAGCCACTGACCAGACACTTCCTTGTTTCAAGAACAGGAACCCTTCTTATTTTTAGTTATTGCCTTTAGTGGAAGAGGCTGATCCAACCCCAACCATTACAGCTGGAAGAAAGCAGTTTATGGGAACAACTAGCTTACCATGATTTAAATGCATGGGGTGAGAGGGGGTCAAATGCATTATTGGATGTAAATGGAGAAAAAGTATAGAACAGTGGTACCTTGGTTTAAGAGTAACTTGGTTTAAGAGCTCACAGTTTTTCAAAATTGTGACTTGATTTAAGAGCATTGCTTTGGTTTAAGAGCTCCCTATACTGGGTGGGAGCGTGAGTGGGGGAGGGGCATGGTCTGTATAGCGGGATCTACAGCCTTGTACTCTGACCCAGGAAGTCTCCCTCACCTCCCAAATCATAGCAGATCCACTTCAGGCTGGGGCTCACATCAGGGGACAGGACTGTGGAGGTAATCTCTCCATAGCTGTAACCCCTCTCTCCCCAGACAGAGAGTGCTGCATGTATGTGCCCACATCTGCCCTGCTCATTCCTTCCTGCCCCCTGCAGTCTCTGTCAGCCCTTGTGTTTCCCATCCTCTCCATTACTGTACAGTAACTTAATATCACATATTCTGCTGTTTCTGAATGTTTGTTTCATTAGTTTTACATGTTATTCAGAATAATAAATCATTATTTTTGGGGTGTGGGACCAATTGTCTGCATTTCTATAATTTCTTATAGGAAATTTTGCTTTGGTTTAAGAGTGGATTTGGATTACAAGCACGGACCCGGAACGAATTATGCGAATTATACCACTGTATAGTAAATCACAGGAAGCTACAACAATGACAGAGAAATTAGTTTAACAGTTTAACTATCACCATAAAAATGCTATCTAATCTTTCGGCACCATGTTGTAGAGCAGAAGGGGCTGGGCAGATGGATATATTACTTTGTAGGAAAATATTCAGTATAACATATATAAGTTTTTGATTGAAATCCCTGCTTATTCTGGGTTAAAGAGTCCAGTAGGCGGTATCACTGAATGATAAGATCACCCACTGGACTCCTTTGCATGGATGCCAACAGACTAGATAACATTTTCATGACGACAGGTTGCCTTTAAGGTAGGGCTGGGCGATTTGATTAATCCGCCATTAAGGGGCCTCACGATTTTTTTCAAAAATTGTGAATTCATGTCTTAACTGCATTGCTGAACTCTGACCTCCAACCTGTAAACAGACTAAAAACAGGAATCCCGGCCAGTACAGAGAGTCACGGCCCAAAGTGTCCATCAGTCACATGGCTGCCTTCTCTCCGTGAGCATTCAGATGGCCTGGGACACACAGCACTTCCTGTTTTCTGACTGTTTCCTGTTTTTTGAGGGGAAAAAAAAAAAAAAAAAAGAGTCAGAAAACAGAAAGTGCCGTGTTTTCTATGATAACTAAAAGAAAAAAATAATGGGAGAGATTTATCAAACGTGGTATAAAGTGAAACTGGCTCAGTTGCCCCTAGCAACCAATCAGATTTCACCTTTCATTTTCCAAAGAGTCTGTGAGGAATGAAAAGTGTAATCTGATTGGTTGCTAGGGGCAACTGAGCCAGTTTCACTTTACACCAGTTTGATAAATCTCCTCCCATGTTTGATAAATCTCCCCCAATAAATGTAAATTGCAAACTTGCTTTATATCACATTTACTGTGATAAATACTCTACATTGCTAACATTCGGCAGTACTGAAAGAGTTAACAGAGCAGATCGGGTTATGCCTCTTCTCCGGCTCCTTCACTGTGCGGAGGTCAGCAGTGGCAGATTGTTATATGGTTGTTTGGGGCAGCTGCTCTAAGCTCTCAGGGGGCCCATAGTCCCTCAAACGATGAAGTAATCTGGTCACCGGCACCTTACTGTGCTGTCCCATACGCAGTGATGCCGCACTGTGCTCAGCACTGTGCCTGCCCTGAATCTTCTATCCATGTCTACTGCTCTGAGGTCCCCTGCTGTCAGGTCACAGGATAGGACCTGGGAGCGCAGAAGTTCTTGTATGGGGAATGTGAGGGGCACTATGGGCATGGTAATATTACAGGGAAGGTGGGGAGGGCAGGGGGCATAATAATATTGTAGGGGGAATGTGAGGGGCACTATGGGTATGGTAATTACAGGGAATGTGGGGAGGGCAGAGGGCAGGGGGATAGGGGATGATGCTGAAATGCTAATTTTGCATCTCATTCAAGTACAGCTGCTAGTACTGCTTTAACTGTGTCTTGGTATATTTTGTCTGCTTATTTAGCAAATAAAAATAGAAAATGGAGAATTATATATCCAAGTCTGACATCTTAACCTGCAGGTGGTCAGCAATGTGTAAATGTTATATAGACACTAAAGGCCCTTTAAAGTGACTCTGCAAAGAGTTTGTATGTTCTGTCCGTGTTTGCGTGGGTTTCCTCCGGGTACTCCGGTTTCCTCCCACGCCCAAAACATACAGATAGGTGGATTTAGATTGTGAGCCCTAATGGGGACAGGGAACAATAATTGGCGAAACTATGTAAAGTTCTGCGGAATCTGTGTGTGCTATACAAATAAAAGCATTATTATTATTATTATCTGTACCCACAATCTGCCCTGGCCAAATTACTTGTACTTTCAGTTAGCTGCTTTTAATCCAAGATCTATCCTGCGGTCCGTTTGGCAGGTGATGCAGTTATTGTCCTAAAAAACAACTTTTACATTTGCAGCCCCGTGGCCTAGAGTGTCTGTGCATTAGGCTGGCACAACCTCTCTGTCCCTCCTCCCTGCTCTCCTCATTATTAGGAATGCCCCAGGCAGGTATTCTCCTATTCATCAGCTGTGTTTACACTGCACATGGGCAAAGTAAATGTAAATGTTCCAGTGGCATTCCTAATGATGAAGAGGGTGGGGAAGAGGGACGGAGGGGTGGTGCAAGGTTAGGGCACAGATACTCTAGGCCACGGCCGTTCAATCCATAGTGGGACCAGCGATCAGTAGGCGTTGGCTAATTTGTTCTTTTGTGCAGCTGCATAAATCATGGTTATCAGTAGAGATGAGCGAACTGTTCGGACTTTTGGTCCGACGGCATCGGCACTCTCTCGTCATGCCTGTGATCTCGGCCGCATAGTTGCGATCCCGCGAATATGCGGCAAGGATATTCCAGGGAATTCAACATCGATTCCCTGAATATCCTGGCCACATATTCCCGGGAGTGCAACTATGTGGCCGGGATCACAAGCATGACAAGAGAGCGAACTGCTTTCGGACCAAAAGTCCGAACAGTTCGCTCATCTCTAGTTATTGGCTGCACATCTTCCTATGGTGAGAATAAACATTTCAGGGTTTCAGAATTATTTTATAATATAGACAGTAACGTGGAAAATTTGAAAAAAACATCCTCAAAAATTCTTAAAAGATATGTTTAAAATAAAAATATTCTTTGAACAATCAGTCATTTTCTGATGACACTTTCCCTTTAAGGAAGCCCATCACAGGAAGCAGGAGATAAGAACACATGATCCAGGTCCTCTACACTATATAAAAGGAAAAGCCTTCCTCAAGCATGCTGCACATTGCATGTTGTTTACTACGATGGAATAAACTTTACTATTTGATTCACCTTACTAGTTTGGAGTGCTGCGAGAGTTTCTTGTATACAGTATTTAGTACTGACATAGATGGAATTCCAAGGGGACAAGACACATGGCCGCAAGCACTAACATCTGCACAGTACACACATTACACGCTTCCATACTCACCAATATACACAGGGGAGTAGCTGGATTTAACATTCTCATCCAAGTAGGTGACCCCCAGCGTGTAAAGGGGTGTGGCGCCAATCCCGTGAAGAAACTGTCCCAACATGAAGACAAATCTGTAGTTGGACAGACTTGAGGCACTTTCTGCAACCTGGGAAGATTGATTAGAGTAACATACTCCAGTGTCCTCCACGAGGTTTACAACAAACACACTAGTGGTGAACTGTGGCAGTGCAAACACCAAGGAACCGACCCCCATGATTAATACTCCCCAGCCCAACCAACGAGGCTTGTGACCGTTCCCCCCAAAGTAGCTGACGAATGTCAAACACAAGCAAGCTGCAATGTCATAGGAGCTTGCTATCAGTCCGGTATGGTAGCTGTGCAGGTCAAACCTCCGCTCTATGGAGGTAATGACTGTATTGATGAAACCATTGACCACCATGCCCTGGAGGAAGGAGGCCACACACAGAAAGAAGAGCACGCCTTTGGATGTGTTGAAAACCTGTAAAAAGGCCGGTTTGAGCGCCCCCCAGCCGCACAGGTTCTCGTTTTCCGATGGCACAAAGTTAATCTCACAGGGACTATCATTGTACAATGTTTTTTTAATAGAGGTCTCCTTGTAGTGCGGGTCGCTATAAGAGTCTGTGGGCGTTTTTGCCAGCAAGGCATCAACCTGGTCGCTGCTATCGGGGGTGCCCAGGTCATAGTCACTGACTGTTCGTGAAGTATCAGAAAAACAGAGCAGCTCTCGCCTGGAATGGAAAGAGCTTTCTGGAGATAGATGATGGGGCATTTCACAATTAAGCCAGCTAGGGTCGGGCTTCTGCTGTCACCGCAGGACTGTAACGTTCAGAGCCAAATAATGTCACCTGTAAGAAAGAAAATCATATATTACTATAGGAATACACATGAGACGTGTCCCACCAAGGCTCGCCCAGGTTAGCATTTAAAGAGCGCCGTAGATTCAGGATTTCCTAAACTTGATACGTTTTGGTCTGTCCTGGTGATATCACAGCCCCCATTCCTATGATCGGTGGAGGTCCCAGTGGTCAGACTCCAATCAATTTGATACCTAACATGTATGCTGTGGATGGGATAACCCTTTTTACAGTGAATGCCCACATCTTACCACCATGTTGTTTCTAGGTTTATAATTCTATGCTGACTCCATTCTTATAATATTGTGTAAATAGCTTTATTTTTCTGAAGAAGTGCTCAGGTTAGGGTGGGCCTGTTAATTTCTTGTTTTAAAGGGGTTATTTGAACTGATCTCAAAATCACTGCTAATAGTTCAAGTCTTTCAGCGTAAACACTCATTATTCACAGTATATAGATACAAATTCAATTACAGTCATTGACAGTATATAGATACAAACCCAATTACACTCACTGGCTAAGCTCACACAATGTATATTTTCAATTAATGACGGCTGCTGTTGCAAATTGCAACACCGGTAGTGATTAATTGAAAATATACATTGCATTGAAGTCTATGGAATCCCAGACGGAGTGTATTCACTCTGCATATACTCTGGCCGTGATTCCTTGTGGCCACACAAGTTTTATGCACAAAACTGACAGTGCAGACAGTGTAAAGTGCATCTCTGGCCGCACTTTACACTGTCGGCTATGGGTAATTGGAATATGGGCTCACCAGAATGCGACTGACACCCCTTAGGGTTTGTGCACACTACGGAATATCCATGGAGACTTCAAGCAGAATCCACCACATGGCCCAAAGAATTGGCAAATTTCATTAAGTCTATGGGACTGGTGGAACTTCAAGCTAAGGCCGCGTGGCAGAATCTGCTTGAAGCCTCCGCAGACATGCCATAGTGTGCCCATACCCTAGGATCCAGGTAGGGATGTCTCCTGCCAGACCCCTGACACCAATTATCTAATCAGAGATTAGACTGTCAGCCTAACCCAGGCCTCACCATTCAGGACCCACTTCTGCTGGCCATACTATAGGCTCCCATGCTATAGACCCCCATGATGCTGGTAATACACAGAGGACCCACCTAACATAAAAGCAGATGTTTTCCTGATCCAGAAATGGGCTGCAAGGATGCTAGAGGATATTGATTTTCCTGCAGCGTAGCAATCCATTACTGCAGATTGTGCTAGGGGTGTGGATGTAGGATTGGCTTTTGCATCCAGAATTGGTCCCAGGAGGACGAAGGCAAAACTGAATGTAGGCATCAGGCTGTGGCCCCCAGAGAAGAGCTCTTCTCTCTATTTGGCCAACCTGAGCTTGCATGTGTATCGGGATGATGAGGCGTTCAGTCAATAGTTGTATGACTGGACCCTTCTACTATCCTCCATATTTGCGCGGCCTGCTATATAGAGCACAATGAACCAAATTAGCCTTATTGTAAAATGGAACAGCTACGGATGTCTGAAAAGCGCTGGCGTGGGTTAAAAATAGTCACCAGCATTACACAGTTTTCTAAATTTCAGAGACCTGACTCTGCTGCAGCGTTTCTATAGTGATGGCGGCTCAGCCATCGGCAAAGCGGCAGAAATGTCAAATATCAGCTGACAAGCCAAAACCTACCAGGCGCGGATAAGAAGGTATATACTGAATGCTACAAGGGTCCTCTATACACACTTTGTGGGATGTTTTTCTTACAGATTGTAAAAAAAAAATACATTAACAGGTCTCTTATAAACTTTTTAATTTATACACATTTTTGGGTATAAGAGAAATCTATGGAATGTGAGTATGTCCTTAATGACTGACTATACCCCAGACCCCTGACTATACCCCAGTCACCCTGTTACTACATAATCAGTGGGCCCGATCAACCTGTTACTACATGGATCACATGATCAGCGCGCCCGATCACCCTGTTACTACATGATCACATGATCAGCGGGCCTGATCACCCTGTTACTACATTGTCAGCGGGCCCGATCACCCTGTTACTACATTGTGAGTGGGCCCGGTCACCCTGTTACTACATGATCACATGATCAGCGGGCCTGATCACCCTGTTACTACATTGTCAGCGGGCCCGATCACCCTGTTACTACATTGTCAGTGGGCCCGGTCACCCTGTTACTACATGATCACATGATCAGCGGGCCCGGTCACCCTGTTACTACATTGTCAGCGGGCCCGATCACCCTGTTACTACATGATCACATGATCAGCGGGCCAGATCACCCTGTTACTACATTGTCAGCGGGCCCGGTCACCCTGTTACTACATGATCACATGATCAGCGGGCCAGGTCACTCTGTTACTACATTGTCAGCGGGCCCGCTCACCCTGTTACTACATGATCACATGATCAGCGCGTCCGATCACCCTGTTACTACATTGTCAGCGCGCCCGATCACCCTGTTACTACATGATCACATGATCAGCGGGCCCGATCACCCTGTTACTACATTGTCAACGGGCCCGGACACCCTGTTACTACATGATCACATGATCAGCGCGCCCGATCACCCTGATACTACATTGTCAGCGGGCCCAGTCACCCTGTTACTACATGATCACATGATCAGTGGGCCCGATCACCCTGAGACTGATTTGCTTTGCAAATTTATGGGAAATAATGAACCCATGTGACAAACACAGAATAATACCAGGCAGGTGGAGGAAGGTATCATACATGACAGGGCTAGATACGTGATTCAGCAGTCAGTGTCAAACCTGATTTGCATGAGCTCAGAGGCACATGATGGCAAGTGCAGCGCAACGCGGGATATATCAGCTTAGCAGCACAGCATCACCCAAAAAAGCTGGCTGAGCAGAAAAGTACCACACGTGATAGGTTTAGATATATCAACTCAGTAACACTGCCCTCAAAGTATATTATATAATAAAATTCATCATTATGCATGCGCAATGGTTCTGTGAAGGTGTATCCAACACGATAAACATATGGGGGGAGATTTATCAAACATGGTGTAAAGTAGAGTTGGCTCAGTTGCCCCTAGCAAACAATCAGATTCCACCTTTCATTTTACAAAGAGTCTGTGAGGAATAAAAGGTGGAATCTGATTGGTTGCTAGGGGCAACTGAGCCAGTTCTACTTTACACCAGTTTGATAATTCTCCCCCATGGTGCGTTTACACGTAACGATTATCGTGCAAATTTGCGCGATAACGATCGAATTCGTACGATAATCGTACGTGTAAACACAGCGAACGATCAAACGTCGAACGAGAAATCGTTGATTTTGATCTTACAACATGTTCTTAAATCGTCGTTCGTAAAAAATCCGCAGATCGTTCTGTGTAAACAATCGTTCGCCGATTTAACCAATGTGTGAGATAGGCTTAAGCGATCGCAAAACGATTTTCCGTACGATATAATGTACCGTCTAAACGCTGATCGTTATTAAAAAAAAAAATCGTTACTCCGACATCGTTAATCGTACGATCGGGCCAATTATCCTTTCGTGTAAACGCAGCATTAGATTCATATATTACAGAGAGTATCACATGTGCTCAAGATGAGACACCAAATCATGAGCCAGAAACACACACCAAAGGCTTCCACACGTGGTTCAGCAGACAGTATCCAACATGATAGGCTTAGATACACCAGGTCAGCAACTCACTGTCCCTATTGTATTTTGTATGATATTCAGTATTATGGGAGATATGCTGCACGGTTCTGTGGGGATGTATCAAACATGATAAGTTTAGATTCAAATACTGCAAAGTCACACATGATACAGATACATCAGCTCAGAAGCCAATATCACACATCATAGACTTAGATACAGTCACCAGCACAGCAGACATGACATGTACTCAGTAGCTAGTAGTATCACAAATGGTATGTTAGATACATGGCTCAGTGGATAGTCTTAAATATCACAGAGTAAGATTTTTGAAGCCAAAGCCAGGAATGGATCTGAAAAGAGGAGAGATCTCAGTCTTTCCTTTATGACCTGTTCTGTGTTTATAGTCTATTCCTGGCTTTGGCTTCAAAAATCTGTCAGATAAATCACTGTGTAAATGCACCATTAAAGGGATTATCCAATGCTGCAAAAACATGGCCACTTTCTTTCAGATACAACACAAATCTTGTTTGCAGTTCAGGTGCAGTTTGCAAATAAGATCCATTCACTTCAATGGAACTGAGCAGCAAAACCCCGCCCAAGCTGGAGACAAGAGTGGGGCTGTCTCTGGAAGAAAGTGTCCATGTTTTTGTAGCGCTGGATAACCCCTTTAAATACAGCAGCTCAGGACACAGTATTACACATCACAGGCTTAGATACACAAGTTCATCAGTTAGTATCACACGTAGCAGGCTTTAACACAGGGGTTGGGAACCTCCGGCTGGGATGGGGGGCACTATACAGTAAAGTAGGGGTGGGGAACCGCGGGCCGCATCCGGCCCCTGAGACCACCTGATGCGGCCCGCAGCTCCCCTGTGATGCGCGCCGCTCTGGAGGAGGAAGGAGCCGGCATACACAGCATCCTCCGGTGTCTGTGACAGCTGCCGGACACATGCTGTCTATGCCGGCTTCTTCCCCAGCAGAGCGGCGCGTGTCTTCAGTCTCCTGCGGGCCACGCGCGATGACGTCATTTAATCGCGCGCCGCCTGCAGGAGAAAGACCGGCACAGAGGACCTGGGACAGAAGAGGACATGGGCAGCGTGGGAGCGGAGGTAAGGTGAGTGGGATGTTTATTTTTTTTATTTGGGGGTTAACCAGGCCACCAGGGACATGCCTGATGGGGGTTAACTAGGCCACCAGGGACATGCCTGATGGGGGTTAACTAGGCCACCAGGGATATGCCTGATGGGGGTTAACTAGGCCACCAGGGACATGCCTGATGGGGGTTTACTAGGCCACCAGGGACATGCCTGATGGGGGTTAACTAGGCCACCAGGGACATGCCTGATGGGGGTTAACTAGGCCACCAGGGACATGCCTGATGGGGGTTAACTAGGCCACCAGGGACATGCCTGATGGGGGTTAACTAGGCCACCAGGGACATGCCTGATGGGGGTTAACTAGGCCACCAGGGACATGCCTGATGGGGATTAACTAGGCCACCAGGGACATGCCTGATGGGGGTTAACTAGGCCACCAGGGACAAGCCTGATGGGGGTTAACTAGGCCACCAGGGACATGCCTGATGGGGGTTAACTAGGCCACCAGGGACATGCCTGATGGGGGTTAACTAGGCCACCTGGGACATGACTGATGGGGGTTAACTAGGCCACCTGGGACATGACTGATGGGGGTTAACTAGGCCACCAGGGACATGCCTGATGGGGGTTAACTAGGCCACCTGGGACATGCCTGATGGGGGTTAACTAGGCCACCAGGGACATGCCTGATGGGGGTTAACTAGGCCACCTGGGACATGCCTGACGGGAGTTAACTAGGCCACCTGGGACATGACTGATGGGGGTTAACTAGGCCTACCAGAGGCATCACTGGGGGGGGTTAACTAGGCTACCAGGGACATGACTTGGGGGTTAACTAGACTACAAGGGGCATCACTGGGGGGGTTAACTACAATAGCAGGGGAACTAGGGGAACAATACTTTGCCTTGCCCTGGGTGCTGCAAACCCACGCTACTAACTGCCGCACACGGTATGCGGCCCTCGAATGATTTTATTAATGCCCGACCGGCCCTCGACATGGAAAAGGTTCCCCACCCCTGCTTTAACACATAGCTGTGCACTTCATATTACACATTATATGCTTAGATACACAGGTTGGCAGAAAATATCACACATGATAGGCTTAGATACACTAGCTTATTACTTAATATCACATATAAAAACACCGCCTCTTCATTTATTAACATACATGATCAGACATCAGAACATATCATACTAGATTTAGGTTTAGATTCAGTTACTCATTGGTTAATTCACATATAGCCTTAGATACATAGCTCAGCAGGTAGTATCACACAGGTTCACAGGTTCAGGTAGGGTTCACCACGGCATTCTACAAATGCATCTATTATGGAAAAAATCCCGACCCCACCATGGAGAGATGACGGCTATCAATCCAGGTCGCCACATTGGGGGGGGGGGGGGGGGCCCACACTTGTGGCCATGATACAGATACAAAAATGCTTCCGCCTCCTTATAATGTGAACCCAACCCTAGATCCACGGCTCTGCAGACAACATCACACGAGACAGCGTCGCATTCTGCAGCTCATCACACATGACAGGCTTAGATACAGCCGCTCAGCGTCACACAGTCTCATCACAGAATACATTAGGACAGTGTGTATCCGATTATTAATAATAATCTACATACTCTGTAATCCGCATCACGTATTCGTCTTCTGTGACACATTTAACCCTTTGGGTAGCATGATGAGTAAGGCCTAATTTCCCGTAGGCCCTGGCGGTGGAGTCACACGAGGCAGGTGCCTGACCGGCAGTAACCCTGAGCTGTCAGACTCCCATGTAGGCGGGCACTGTCTGGCATCATCATACGATGCTCTACTGCCAGCGAGCAGCTAATCAGCGAGCCCCGGATCTCCTGGCGCTACCCATCAGACCAGAAAGATGATATTAAAGCAGACACCAACAAAGGATGCGTCCCAGCTCCGGGCCACGTACACTATGGTGCCCATCTATATAGCAGGCATAGGGCGGCTGGCGACCTGTCATCACAATGCTCCCATACAGAATAGGATACAAATCCTACATGAGTATATAATAATCCATTATGATTATAACATATACAAGCCCTATATACAGTGAGACAGTACTGTGCTAGCTACACACCTCAAGCTATAAATGATATTCAAAAGGAGCCGAGCTTTCAAGAGTTATCGCTAGTGCCATTTAAAGAGACAGTACGCGGTGCTGAGAACAAAAGGATGCATTCTGTGCAGCTGGGGCCATCTCTGAGGATGATGAGCTTCCCTCGGCTTTCCCAGCACTCAGCAGATGTGTGAAGTCATCTGGGTACGATCAGCGTGTCTCCCTCCGCCCACTGCACAGCCATGGAGGAGGAATACTGTACATGGAGCAGTCACCGTCTACCAGGGTGCAAATGATTGAGAGATGGGGGTCCCACCTGTGTAACCCACACCCAGGGCCCCCCACCCCCTCTGAGCTCCACCACACAGCAGGCAAATGAATACAGTGGTGCTTGGGCATATGCCTGGTGCTCCCTATTCATTCTATGTAAAGCAGCCGTATAGGCTGATCTCAGAACCCTGCCCACAGCGACCAGGCCAGAAAGATTGGGGAGACCCCACTATACAAATAGGCTGGAGGAGCATCTATCAGACACAACTACAGGATGTATCAAAAATGTTTGAGAGGGGAATACCCCTTTATAAAAGCTAGATAAAGCACAGCTATCTTTCTGTAAAAACAGCACCACCCCTGTCCTCAGGCTGTGTGTGGTATTACAATTCAGCTCCATTCATTTCAATGGAACCGAGCTGTTAAAACACACTGATACGGAGGACAAAAGAGCATCCATGTTTTTCTAAGCCTGGACAACCCCCTTTAATCCTGACCCTTCTCACTTCCACGCTCCTGTTCAGATCCATGAGCTGCCTTACGTGGTCCTATCACTGTCAAGCAACAGTGTCAGCACCCATGGTAGTTGGGCCTGGACCTAAAGTATCTGGGTCTGGTCTAGTGACTGCACTGACTTAGGGCCCGTGCACACAGAGGAAAAGAGGCAGAGACTTGGGTTTTATTGTGCAGGTCCGCTCTCCACTCAAAGAATTGACATATTAAAGGGGTTATCCAGTGCTACAAAAACATGGCCACTTTCTTTCAGAGACACGCGACTCTTGCCTCCAGTTCAGGTGCGGTTTGCAATTAAGCTCCATTTACTTCAATGGAACTAAGCAGCAAAACCTGCACCCAACCGGGAGACAATAGTGGGGCTGTCTCTGGAAGAAAGAGGCCATGTTTTTGTAGCGCTGGATAACCCCTTTAAGTGGAGACGCACAAGAAATCCCATTGGATCAATAGGACAGGCACGGACTGCACTTGAAATCTTCACCTCTTTTGCTTTGTTTGCTCTTCAGGTGTCTTTACGCAGACAGATTTTTCTGAAATATTTTTGAAGCCAAAGCCAGGAACAGACTATAAACGGGGAACAGATCATAAAGGAAAGACTGAAATTTCTCCTCTTCTCAAATCCACTCCTGGCTTTGGCTTCAAAAATCTATCTGATAAATCTGCAAGTAAAGGTACCCTTAGAGATCTAAGGTCTGAATTAATTGACAGGGTCTTTTCTGAAGACTTTAGGGCTCTGGTCTGGACCTAAATTTAGTAGTCTACATATATATATATTTCAATGGGTCTGATCTTGGGTCTGAATCAATCTAGGAATCTGGTCTGGGAACTAAATCTGTATAAGAATCTGTCTGATCTGGAGTCTGAACTATTCTACAAGTCTTTCATTGGAGGGGTCTGAGTTATTCTAGTAAGTCTGCTGTGGGTGGACAGGAGGGATTCTAGAAGTCTGCTGTGGGTGGACAGGAGGGATTCTAGAAGTCTGCTGTGGGTGGACAGGAGGGATTCTAGAAGTCTGCTGTGGGTGGACAGGAGGGGATTCTAGAAGTCTGCTGTGGGTGGACAGGAGGGGATTCTAGAAGTCTGCTGTGGGTGGACAGGAGGGGATTCTAGAAGTCTGCTGTGGGTGGACAGGAGGGGATTCTAGAAGTCTGCTGTGGGTGGACAGGAGGGGATTCTAGAAGTCTGCTGTGGGTGGACAGGAGGGATTCTAGAAGTCTGCTGTGGGTGGACAGGAGGGATTCTAGAAGTCTGCTGTGGGTGGACAGGAGGGGATTCTAGAAGTCTGCTGTGGGTGGACAGGAGGGATTCTAGAAGTCTGCTGTGGGTGGACAGGAGGGGATTCTAGAAGTCTGCTGTGGGTGGACAGGAGGGGATTCTAGAAGTCTGCTGTGGGTGGACAGGAGGGGATTCTAGAAGTCTGCTGTGGGTGGACAGGAGGGGATTCTAGAAGTCTGCTGTGGGTGGACAGGAGGGGATTCTAGAAGTCTGCTGTGGGTGGACAGGAGGGGATTCTAGAAGTCTGCTGTGGGTGGACAGGAGGGGATTCTAGAAGTCTGCTGTGGGTGGACAGGAGGGGATTCTAGAAGTCTGCTGTGGGTGGACAGGAGGGGATTCTAGAAGTCTGCTGTGGGTGGACAGGAGGGGATTCTAGAAGTCTGCTGTGGGTGGACAGGAGGGGATTCTAGAAGTCTGCTGTGGGTGGACAGGAGGGATTCTAGAAGTCTGCTGTGTGTGGACAGGAGAGGGTCTGCAGTCTGCTGTGTGTGGACAGGAGAGGGTCTGCAGTCTGCTGTGGGTGGACAGGAGGGGGTCTGCAGTCTGCTGTGGGTGGACAGGAGGGGGTCTGCAGTCTGCTGTGGGTGGACAGGAGGGGGTCTGCAGTCTGCTGTGGGTGGACAGGAGGGGGTCTGCAGTCTGCTGTGTGTGGACAGGAGGGGGTCTGCAGTCTGCTGTGTGTGGACAGGAGGGGGTCTGCAGTCTGCTGTGTGTGGACAGGAGGGGGTCTGCAGTCTGCTGTGTGTGGACAGGAGGGGGTCTGCAGTCTGCTGTGTGTGGATCTGAATTATTCTAGGAGTCTGACCTGTATTATTTTATTCTTGTACTATTACAAAGTGTGAATCTTCTGCTGTACCCTCTGATCCAATTCTCCCCAATGTTAAAGAACTGGGATCCAATGGGAGTCGTATATGCGCACCAGTTATTGACCAGCGGCCTCCATAATAATGACCCCCGGATAACACCAGTCACAATGTACGGCCAGAAATAACACACGGCCGCATGTAACAAAAAGTGAAACAGAAATGAGGGCAGTATTCTATGTGCACATTGCCACATCATAGCTGGTGAGTCACTGACTGATAGCAGGAAGATCACCCTGACACCACCATCCGGTCTGTCTACACCAAGGCTGCACCATTACAGCTGGACACAGTCCTGAATAACCATACTAGGCATTCTAATACCTCTGCTTGCTGTCAGAGCACAAGGGACCCCATATGTGCAATGGAGTCTACACAGTCCTCTGTAACCTGAACATCACCTGCACTAATGCAGTGTAAGAAGAGGATTGTTAGGGCGGGATGTAACACCAGCCAGCTATGAGACTGCAATTCACTGACAGCAAGCAGGCAGCAGGGCCTGGGGCAGGTGATGAGAGGAGGGGATTTAAAGGGGGATTTCATTCACGACAATGAACACCTTTGCATCAGCTAGGACAGTGTCCCCCAACCATTGGGGCAGAACTACAGTTTGAGCATGCTGGGAGTTGTAGTTTTGCAGCAGCTGTAAAGCTACAGGTTGGAGAAGAGTGCCGGGGGCATTAACCGTCATCCCCTGGGCACTTGCCCCTAGCGCCGCCCCCTGGAGGCAGACACAGCACATGATGCAGACATATAGTACCTGTCCCCGGTGGTGGTGCAGCTTCTCCCCGCTGTGATGAGGATACCCAGTGATGCTGGACCGGTGCTCCACCCGCTCACCTCTGCTTCTCCTCTGTCTCCGGCTTTCGGCTCCCATTCACACGGAGCGCCCCTCCCCTCCTCCCTAATGGACACGCCGCTCAGCCAATCAACCGCGCCGTAGATGCAGCACCTGCCGGTCCATCAGCCAATCACAACACACAAGACGTGACGAGCCCCTAACCGCAAAGTGTCATTTAGACAACCGGTGACGTCCAATCGCCCCGCTCACTGGCCAGAAATAGATGAAAGAGCGGCGAGATCCGTGCAGGTGTGTAGGAGGGGGGGGGAATCAAACAGTGGCACGTGACCGGTCACGTGGGCAAGCCGCCGCTGAAAGCCCCTATTTTCTCCTGAGGTAAAAAAGAGGCTAAAAAATGAACATTTGTGTTGACAATTGTAATGTGGTTGCCGGGACATGTCCCCCATATTATTTCATTATGAGGCGCTTATATCATAGTTTCTCATAAAACTGTGGAGATTTGAGGTAACTTTACCTCATAGTTGTGTTTTTGCTCTTCGAGGGTGTTATCCAAGGGGGAAAAGTCGCCAATTTCATCAGAGCCTACCGCCTATGTGATGTGTATGGGGTCTCCTTACTTTTCCCTGACAAACATGGTTGTCAGATAGGAGGTCAGTGAGCAGAGAGGGGTCGGACATTGGAATTTAACTAGCAGACTTTATTGAGGAGGAAAACCCAACCCGGAATAAAAAAAGCATAGCTTTCTCCCAGAAACAGCAGCACTCCTGTGTGGTATCGCTGGCCGGTCCCATTACCAGTATGCGCCCGCACGCAACCTGAGCAGGTTTTATTACACTCTGCACAATGCTGCCAGTCGCTTCCTGTGGTTACTGGGGGTGATAGATTTGCTTTAGGGTGCCTTCACTCGTACCGGATCCACAGAGGATTTCACGCTGCGAGTTTGCAGCCACGAATCCTGGTAGTGTGAAGTTCTATGGGGTCACATACCCCCAGCGGAATTTTCATTTATTCATGTAACCCAGCCCCTTTAACCTCCACCCCCGGCCCGCAACATACATTACCTGCTCTGCGCCGTGGATGCATGTGGGGCTTCCGACTCCCGTCGGTCCTCATCAGCCAGTCAGATCATAGGCAGCACTGATTGGCTGATTGGGACCGACGGGAGCCTCACATGCAGCTGCGCCGCCAAGCAGGTAGTAGTATGCTGCAGGCTGCGGGAGGGTTACAGAAGCCGGGTCACATACTGGCAGTAAAATGATAATTCGGCTGTGACATAAGCGAAATTAGGGGGGGGGGGGCATGGATGCAGTGGCTCCTGGGCCCACACTGGCAGGGGCCCACTGAGGTCTCAGAGGCTTAATGTTGGCTGCAAAAGCTATTTCTTTTGCAGACAGCCTGCAGAGCGATGAGGAAGGACCTGTGGTGACGTCATAAGGGGGCGGGGCTGAGAACGGGAGAAGATGCTGGTGCATGAAGGACATGTGATCATTGTCCTCTTATATCTCCTCCTGTAATGTGATAGATAGGAGATAGATACTGTAGATAGATAGGAGATGGATATCTAGCAGCTCATCACATATCTTGGATTGTACATGTATGATCACAACCAGCTCACCCCTTTGAGACTATGTTCACACTGCGTATGATTCCGTCCGTAGTGCGAACCGCGAATATACGCACGTAGTTTTGAGGTTGATGCGTTCGCTTGAAAGTATACGATATACACCCGCACAATGCACACTACGTATGAGCTTACGGCCGGATCGTATACGGCGCTGTGAAAAATGAACAAGATCATTGTTTGAGGACGGAAATGTTGAAACTCACTGCCGTGGATTTCCATGCGGTCTCGTACAAAGTACTTATTTCAGCCAAATTTAACTTGATTTTTCGATCCAAAAAGTTCTGTGTGGTTTACGGGGCTGGGCGAAGATTTCCAAGTAAATGACCTGTTTCAGATCGCTTCGAATTAAGCTAGGGAAGCATAACTGTACTGCGGGCGTATGTTAGTGGTTTGTACGCATCCGGCCGCGTGTCGATTTTTCCCACGCCCGTAGTTTCAGCCGCACATGTACGCCGGCGTACGAAATGCGGCCGAACTCATACGCAGTGTGAACATAGCCTTAATGTCTAAAAACTTATTACCTATACCACTATTATTTTTAGGCAAAGATAATCTGGTTAAAAGGGTTCTCCAGAATTAAGAAAAAAAACATAGTTGCTTTCTTCCAAAACAGCACCACCCTTCTCTTAGGTTGTGTGTGGTATTACACCTTGGCACTATTCACTTCAGTCGAATACCACACACAAACTGAGGACAAGAGTGGTGCTGTCTGTGGAAGAAGGCAGCTATATTTTTCCAATCTTAAGCACTTTAAATTTTTTTGTGGTTCTATATGTAAAATGTACAGAAGCCTCTTACACTGCTCTTTATCCTTATCCACTATGAGTAATGTAGAAGAATATTCCCTTTATTATTCAGAAAGCCTTGTCACCTGCTGAGGTTCCCTATGGGTAAGGTTGGTTGGGGGCCCACTTAGACTCACTCGCCCCCCCTAGGCTGAACCCTTAGCTACGCCCCTGGGCTGCGGGTATGTGACCCATTCAACTTGAGGGTAGGTTCACAGTAGGGCTGGGCGATTAATCGAATTAATTCGATTAATCGTCTAGAACGTTGAAATCGATTTGATTTTTTGTGAAAATCGTAAATTCGATTTTCACAAAAAATCATTTCGGGCTGCTGTGCCGGAGAGGAGCTGAGAGGAAGGTGGGTTGCGGTGCGGGCCGGTGGGAGAGCCGCAGAGGGGCGGTGTGGGTGAGTGGGGAGAAGACGCTGGGTGGCCAGGCTTTAGAGGGGCGGTGCCGGCGGCCTCCAGCCACTGACAGCGCCGCCGCTGACCTGCCCCCGCCCCCTCCACTGAGCGTCCCGCTCTCCTCCCGGCCAGACATGGAGGTCCCAGGTCTGTGGAGGAGGAGGCCGCAGGGCTTACAGTAGGTGGTGATCGCAGCACTGCAGGTCCTGGAGCTATACAGCGGGATGGGGGGGGGGGGCTCAGTGCAGATCCCCATTCCCGCTGTATAGCTCCGTGACCCGCAGCGCCGCGATCACCACCTACTGTAGTCCCTGCGGCCTCCTCCTCCACAGACCCGGGACCTCCATGTCTGGCCGGCAGGAGAGCATGTGTGCGGAGGTGAGAGGAGGAGGAGATGTATGTGCCCTCCTGCTCCAATCACCCCCAGCTGCACCAGTCACCCCTCAGTGTCCCCCCCCAGTGTCCCCCCCCCAGTCCCCTCAGTGTCCCCCCAATCACCTCAGTGTCCCCCAGTCCCCAAATGCCCTCAGTGTCCCCTCCCAGTCCCCTCAGTGTCCCCCCCCAGTCCCCAAATCCCCTCAGTGTCCCCCCCAGTCCCGTCAGTGTCACCCCAATCCCCTCAGTGTCCCCCCAGTTCCCCAATCCCCTCAGTGTCCCCCCATCCCCTCAGTGTCCCCCCAGTCCCTTCAGTGTCCCCCCCAGTCCCCTTCAGTGTCCCCCCCAGTCCCCTTCAGTGTCCCCCCCAATCCCCTCAGTGTCCCCCCCAGTCACCTTCAGTGTCCCCCCCAGTCCCCTTCAGTGTCCCCCCCAGTCCCCTTCAGTGTCACCCCAGTCGCCTTCAGTGTCCCCCAGTGTCACCCCATTCCCCCTCAGTCTCCCCAGTCACCCCTCATCTATACCTCCACTACTACACCCCTTATCCACTAGACCTCCACTACTACACCCTACGTAGATGAAGGCACAAACATGATTTCCTATACTATATGGGGGCTCTGTTACACTGGAAAGCAATACAGTTGTTGTCTGAAATATCATTAAAATAGTATCTGATGCTGCAGGGAGAAAATGTTCTGTTTATTTAGCAAAAAAAGAAAAAAAAATCGAGATTTAAATCGAGAATCGTCCAAATTTTTTAAAAAATCGAGATTTTATTTTTTGCCCATATCGCCCAGCCCTAGTTCACAGTGAGGAATTCTCAAGGAATTGGGGTATGTTCACACTGAGGAATAGGTGAGGAATTGAAGAGGAATCCGCTCTAATTTCAGCCTGAAATTCCTCCAGTAAAATATGAAGAGAGCAATGTGTTCAATGTGATTTCTGTTCTGTTGTTCACATTGCACAATTTCTGAGCAGAATTTTCTGCCGCTGATCCGCTTTCTGCCCAAAGAATTGACATGTCAATTCTTTGGGTATGTGCACACTGAGCAATTCTTAAGGAATTGTGGCAGAAAGTTTTCTGGGTGAAATTCCTCGCCTTTTCAGCTCTGGCAGAATTTGAGCAGAATACAAGCGGAGGTAGAATTTAGAGAGGATGTACCATCAGGTACATCCTCTTTAATATGACCCACGGATAGAACGGCGCTGTCACGGGGAAGCCTGTGCCGCGGTCTGTTTTTTGAACCGTGGCCCGGTTCCCGTGTACGGCGCCATTCTATCCACGGGTAGCGGGCCGGGGCTGAAGCACTGGAGGCAACCCCAGAGGCAAGGGAGGAAACCCCCGCCCCTCTGACGCGGATCCATTGATTCTAAAGGAGCCGCGTCATAGAGGGGAGAGAATTCACTCCCACTGCAGCACCAGCTTCCCCGTAGCGGCGCCATTCTATCCGTGGGTCATATTAAAGAGGATGTACCTCTCGGTCGTGTGGCAGCGGTAAAGATGTCTGTCCTTCCGAAGCTCCTTTACCTATGGGAAACCCTACCTGTCCCTAACTCTAAGATGTTTTTGAGGACTTTTCAGAAAATCATAATGAGGTTTATTTGGGGAGGCAGACGTCACCGTATTCCCCTCCGGGCTATGACGACTAAAACTGTGGCCAGGGGTCTGGGGGTCCCAGACTTGCAACAGTACTATTGGGCGGTACATCTCAGGCGGGTACCGGCATGGTTCTCCCTACTCCCATATACGAAGTGGATGTTCCTGGAACGGCTATGGATGGCCCCTGGTCATCCTAACAGCACGCTTTGGAACCCCGACTCCCCACCTCTGTCTAGGGACTCTCTGGGCCCTATGAGATTGACCGCACGGATATAGGAAGACACGTGCTCCCTGGCCTCCCTTAGGTCCCCTTGCTCCCTATTAACCTCCTTCCTCTATAACCCCTCTATACCGACGAGTATGCAGGCAGAGGTGATAGCCCCTTGGTTACAAGCGAAACTTTTTCATTTTGCCGATATAGTGGACCCCCTTCAGAGAACCCTTCTCCCCTTTCAAAAACTGCGGGAGCGGTTCCATCTCCCCCTTCGGGCTTATGGCCTTTATGAAGAGATATCACACTATAAAAGCACGTTCTGTCCAGAGGACGGATTCCCCAAACCTACCTCATTTGAGTGGCTGTGTAAGACTTGTGACTCCACCAGAGGACTCATAACCTCCATTTATGACATCATCTCTCGACCGCCTGACAGAGACCCAGCCAAGCTACCCTACATAGTTAAATGGGAAGAGTACCTCGGTAGAGAACTACCACCCGAAATTTGGCAGATAGTGTGGTCCCAGGCGTCGAAGTCTTCTGCATGTGTTAGTTATAAGGAAAACCAGTACAAAATATTGATGCACTGGTATCACACTCCTGCCTTACTACATAAACTGTTTCCACAGGTCTCGGAACTATGTTGGCGATGTGGGGGAGGTTGGGTACTATCCCCCACATCTTCTGGGACTGTGATAACTTGATACAATTCTGGAGGGAGGTGAAACTTCTGATACGCTCAGTGCTAGGAGTGGTGGTTCCATTAGATGCTTCCACGTACTTACTGAATATTCCCCCTAAGACTCTCCGCAAACATGGAGCGCGCCTCCTCCTGCACATCCTAACAGCCGCTAAATGTACTATAGCAGCGGCATGGAAAACCACTGACACTCCTTCTAGTCAGGCGCTGATTGGCAAGCTTAGAGATGTCAGGAGGATGGAGTACCTCTCTGCTCTAAATGCTAATACAGTTGAGAAGTTCGGCCTGGTCTGGGATCCCTGGGACGCCCTCTACCCAACAGCCTTCCCCTCCTAATGTAATACCCCTTAGTCTCATGTCTGGGTTATTTTTTTTTTTTTTTTTTGTCCGTGTTCTTTGTTTTATGTAGTTTCTATGTTATACAGGAGTTTCTGTTGTTCTGCTCCGGGTTGCTATTTCTTTTTTTTGTGCTTTGTTCCTGTTCCTCATACGGGATACTTCAGACTGTGGTCGTATATTTAGACAGCTACGCTAATTTCTGACTTGTTAGATCTGATATATAGCACTCCTTCAGCAGGAGATGACATTGAATCCATGTGAAATTGCTCCTCTTGTATGACTGCCAATGTCTTGCTCCTCTTGTATGACCGACAATGACTTGTCAATTCTTTGGGCAGAAAGCGGATAAGCGGCAGAAAATTCTGCTTGGAAATTCTGCAATGTGAACAACAGAGCAGAAATCCCATTAACCCCTTAAGGACAGAGCCTGAAATGGCCTTAATGACAGAGACAAATTTTATGAATATGACCAGTGTCACTTTAGTCATTAATAACTTCGGGATGCTTTTACCTATCCGGCTGATTCTGAGATTGTTTTCTCGTGACATATTGTACTTTACATTTCTGGTAAATTGGAGTCGATAATCATAACAAATCTTTATGAAAAAAACCCAAATAATGTGAAAAAATGTGAAAAACTGCATTTTTCCAACTTTGAAACTTTTTTGCGTATACAGAAAGCGGTTATACCACATAAATTATATATTAAATAGCATTAGCAACATGTCTACTTTATGTTGGCGGCATTTATTAAACGATCTTTAATTTTTTTTAGACAATAGGAAGCTTAAAACATTAGCAGCAAATTTCCAAATTTTCAGTAAAATTTCAAAATCAGATATTTTTAGGGACCTGTTCAGGTTTAAAGTGTATTTGAGGGGCCTGTATGTTAGAAAGCCCCACAAAGCACCCCATTTCAGAAACTGCACCCCCCACACTCTGCAAAAGCATATCCAGAAAGTGTTTTAACCCTTTAGGGGAGTCACAGAAATAAAAGCTAAGTGTGTAAGAAATTTGAAAATTTTAATTTTCTGTGCAGAGATTTTATTGTAATCCAATATTTTTCATAATTATAAACCTATTACCAGAGAAATGCACCCAAATAATTATTGCCCCGTTTCTGCAGTTTATAGAAATACCCCATATGTGGCCCTATTGCGCTATTTGACGCAACCACAAGCCTCAGATACAAAGGAGCGCCTAGTGAATTTCAACGCCTCCGTTATATTTGGTCATTTCTGACTGTACCACTTCAGGTTGGCAGAGGCTCTGGGGTGCCAAAACCTAAAAAACACCCCTAAAGGGACACCATTTAGAAAACTACACCCCTCAAGGAATGTAACAAGGGGTGCGGTGAGCATTTGGACCCCACAGGTGCTTCACAGATTTTCCGAACAATATGGCGTGAAAAAAGAAAAATTTATTTTTTACACTAAAACGTTGTTCTAGCCTTCAATTTTTCATTTTCTTAAAGGGATAAGAGGAAAAAAAAGACACAAAATGTGTAGCGCAGTTTCTCCCGAGTACGGAAATACCCCACATGTGGCGATAAAGTGCCAAGGGGGCGCAGGACGAGCCTCCAAAGGGAAGGAGCGCCAATTGGCTTTTGGAAGCTGAATTTCACTGGAAAGGATTTCAAGGGCCATGTCGCATTTACAGAGCCCTCGTGCTGCCAAGACACTGGAAACCCCCCACAAGTGACCCCATTCTGGAAACTACACCCCTCAAGGAATCTAACAAGGGGCACAGTGAGCATATGGACCCCACTGGTGACGGGCACAAATGTGGAACAATGTGACGTAAAAGTAAAAAATTTCATTTTTTCACTTTCATGGCACAAATGTGCCCGTCATCAAGGGGTCCATATCCTCACTGCACCCCTTGTTAGATTCCTTGAGGGGTGCAGTTTCCAGAATGGGGTCACTTGTGGGGGGTTTCCAGTGTTTTGGCAGCACGAGGGCTCTGTAAATGCGACATGGCGTTCATCATCCATTCTAGCCAAATCCAACCTCCAAAATCCAAATGGCGCTCCTTCCCTTTGGAGGCTTGCCCTGCGCCAACATGGCGCTTTATGTCCACATGTGGGGTATTTACGGACTCGGGGGAAATTGCTCTACACATATTGTGTGTTTTTTTCTCTTTTAACCCCTTGTGAAAATGATAAATTCAAGGCTAAACCAACATTATAGTGTAAAAAATGTAATATTTCATTTTCACGCCACATTGTTCCACATTTGTGCCCGTCACCAGTGGGGTCCATATGCTCACTACACCCCTTGTTACATTCCCTGAGGGGTGTAGTTTCCATAATGGGGTCACTTGTGGGGGGGTTCAACTGTCTTGGCAACACAGAGGCCTTTTGAATGCAACATGGCCCCTTAAAATCCATTCCATCCAAATCCAGCCTTCAAAAACGAAATGGCGCTCCTTCCCTTCGGAGGCTTACCCTGCACCCGAATGGCGCTTTATGTACACAAGTGGGGTATTTCCGTACTCAGGGGAAATTGCTCTACACATTTAGTGTTTTTTTTTTATCTTTTAGCCCCTTGTGAAAATGAAAAAATCATGACAAGATTAATGATTTAGAGTAAAAATTTTACAAAAATTACACTAAATGTTGGTCTAGCCTTGATTTTTTCCATTTCCACAAGGGGTTAAAAAAGAAAATTAACACAGAACGTGTAGGGTAGTTTCCCCTGATTACGAAAATACCCCATATGTGGGCATAATGTGCCATATGGGCACAGGGCAAGCCACCAAAGGGACAGAGCGCCATTTAGAGGCTGGAATGGAGGATGGAGGCCATGTCGCAATTACAAAGCTCCTGTGCTGCCAGGTCAGTAGATACCCCCGACAAGTGACCCCATTCTGGAAACTACACCCCATAAGGAATCTAACAAGGGGTGCAGTGAGCATATGGACCCCACTGGTGACAGGCACTTACGTAGAACATGTGCCGAGAAAATAAAAAATACCATTTTTTTCATTTTCACGTCCCAAATGTGGCCGTCACTTGGGGGCCATATCCCCGCTGCCCCCCTTGTTAGATTCCTTATCGGGTGTAGTTTCCAGAATGGGGTCACTTGTGGGGGGTTTCTACTGTCCTGGCCGCACAGAGGCTTTGTAATTGCATCATGGCATCCTCTAATGGGAATGGCGGCCATACCTACTTAGCTGGGGAAAAGGGACAATTCTAATTTATTTGGGGGTATTAGGCCAATTATTAGTTTATAAGGTTGGAAATGACAGGTGTCCATCAAATCCAACCTGTGTTGATCCAGAGGAAGGCAAAAACCCCTCGTAAGGCAGACGACAGTAGCCTCATCAATGGGAAAAATTCCTTCCCGACTCCATAATGGCGATCAGAATAATCCCCGGACCAACGTGACCCCTGAAATAGGAATAAGGGACAGAATTTAGATAATGTAGAACCCCAGTGACGTGTGGTGCGCCTTGAAGCGATCCAATATGCAGAGGCCGGGGTGATCAGGACAGGCGTCACACTGGAAAATGGTGTCCTTCCTGATCCCCCTGTTACGCCACACTCTGCACTTCTTCTGGGGTCTCCTGTTCTCCAGTGCTGGGGACGTCACCTGGAAAATGTTGTCCTGGTGCGATACGGGGTCCTTCATATCCAGAAGTGCTGGGTCCGCTCCATGGCTGCTAAATATTAGGGCGCTATTACTACTTCTGATATGTTCGGATCGTGCCGCAAGCTACAGTAGCTCGGGTAGCGACGGACCGGAAGAGGGGGTGCTGGTATAAAAGTTATCCCCGTACAGGTGGTGGTAACCTTTATCCAGCAGTGGGAAGATCAGTTCCCGGACGATCTTCCCACTTGTTCCGAGGATGGGAGGGGAGGGGGCATCTGGGGGCTGGATTCGGGTGTCCCTTCCTACATACACTCTAAGGGTACGTGCACACTGCGGAATCGCGACAGATAACCCTTCGTGCATTCCGCAGTTGGCACCCGCCGGCGGACTGATGCAGGCGCACGTCTCCGTCCGTGTCATAGACTCCATTCTATGCACGGGCGGATTCCGCTCTCCGTCCAACGTGTTCATTCTTTGGATGGACGACGGAATCCGCCCGTGCATAACATGGAGTCTATGACACGGATGGAGACGTGCGCCTGCATCACTCCGCCGGTGGGTGCCAGCTGTGGAATGCACGAAGGGTTATCTGTCGCGATTCCGCAGTGTGCACGTACCCTAAATCTGTAAGTGTACCCAGAGGTACTCTCACAGAGTTTGTAGAATTTCACACCATACCGTCATCTCTTATTGGGACGGTACTGGTGGAAAAGACGTGTCTGGGGGGCAGCGTACGCTACGCTACCCCCAGACACGTCACTGGATGATGAGGATGAATGGAGGAAAGAAGGATCCCCCCATTCATCCTCACTGGCTGTTTCGGTGTCGGAGGCAATAACGTATTCCTCTGACACCGAAAACACCCTGGGGGCCATCTTTATATGGGGACTAGTATATGGGGTATGTAGTGGTGTAGTGTCAAACTTTATTCAATGTAGTGTGGTGTAATGTAGTGTTTTTTACGTGTTTTTTTTACAGTAAGTATAAAAAAAATCTACGCCAACAAAGGAGTTGCTGATAAATGCCGGACTTATGTGCGGCACTTATAAGCAGACCGTGGCAGTAGAATATAGAAAAAAAACACCCTACGCCAAAAAGGAGGAGTTGCTGATTAGCAGCGCACTTTCGTGCGATGCTAATCAACACTCAGCGGCGATAGGGTGCAGAAAATAGAAAAAAAAAAATTGGGGAAAAAAACAAACACTTTTTCTATATTCTGAATATCCCTGTAGCTGCTGATAAGTGTATTACACATATCAGCCGCTAGGGGGCAGCAGAGCGCAAAATCCGGAAAATGACGAGGCTGGAGCCGAAAATAGCCGAAAGAAGACGACGAGGACCGCCGGAAAGACCCGAAGACCGAACGGAATGACGGAGGACGCCGCGAACCCGGAAGCCGCCGATCAGGAGCCCGGGACAGGTGAGTAATGTACAAATACCTGCTCTGGACCCCTCGGCTACCTAGCTGAGGGGTCCAGGGCAGGTATTTACTATTTTGTGGGACTCTGATCGCCGTGCCACCGGCCCGATCGCCGTGAACGGCCGGCCGGCCGTTCACGGCGATCGGGCCGGTGGCACGGCGATCAACATTACTTTTTACAGTAATGGCGGTCGGTGCCGTCCTCGGACAGCTCCGACCGCCATTTTTTTCCGGGTCATCGGGTCACCGATGACCCGGAAAGGTTCCGATCGCCGCTATTGGCTGATCTGAATTGATCAGCCTATAGCAGCGATCGTATGCACGGGGGGTGTTAACCACCCCCCGTGCCGAGAAGCTATGATGGCCTGCTATGATTTATAGCAGGCCATCTTCCCCGACCGCTGTGTGTGAACACGCAGCGATCGGGGAAACATCGGGCGTAAATTTACGCCCTGATGCGCTAAGTACCAGGGCGCCAGGGCGTAAGTTTACGCCCGATGTCGTTAAGGGGTTAAACACAATAGGACATTGCTCTGCACATATTTTACGGGAGGAATTTCAAGCTGAAAAATTAGAGCGGATTCCTCTTCAATTCCTCACCTAATTCCTCGCCTTTTCTCAGTGTGCACCTACCCTTATATTGGAGAAAAGATACAGTAGTTTCAATTGGGCGCATGAGGCCAGGAGAGGGGCGGCAACTACTTATCTTGGCGGAGAGCCAAGCACACACATGCACACATGCACACACATGCATCTTTTTTTTCAACCTTCTTTTGCATAAAACGATGTGAACCCAGTCTTGTACAAATTGTATTGTTGTCAGTACAGTTACTGACTTGTAGAATGTAGATAACATGTCAGTTTTATCATACGGCAAAGAGTGTACAAAAGTTGTTTTTATTTTTTTTATTTCACTACTCCAATAATTTTCTTTAGGTTTTACAGCATATTTTATGAAAAAATTAAGCTTGCATGTCACTGCAAAGTACAATTGGTGTAGCAAAAAAAAATTTAAAGAAATATGGCCATTTAAACACAAGTGTTTAAAGTGAAACTCGGGGTGGAAGGGGTGCTGGGTATTGCACCTATCTGGCGTAATTCAAATTTGAAAGAGGTTCGGAGGGCTTGTGGTTTCCCATGTTTACAATCGTCAGGTTTATCCAGGGTGGCGGATTTGTATTGTGATGGACAACTCAAAGACTGGGCAATGGTTAAAACTCAGTTTGACCTTCCTGAGAAGACATGGTGGGAGTACGTTAGATTGAAGCACGCTATGAGCCAGGAAGTACATAAAATTTATACAGAGGATCTGTCAGGGTATTAAGATCTGTAAAAGAGGGGAAATCTTATAGAAGGAGACGGCAGTTATATATAAGAACTTGCTGGAAATGGTATGGGTGGTCCCTAGGAGTAGGCTACTTTGGACAGGGAGTGGGGTATGATCACATTAGAAAAGTGAGAAAGGGTCTGTGGCAATATTAAGAAGGTCTCCAGAGGTTATACTCATCATCCAGTACAGGTTAATATACTCCATCGGACTTATTGTACTCCTAAATTTTTATATAGGATTAATAGAAGTGAAAGTGATAGTTGCCCAAGGTGCGGTAAAGAGGCAGGCTATTTTATGCATATGCTCTGGGATTGTAGGGACCTGGAAGGCATATATTTAATCACGTTTCCGTTAAGGTACAAAGTAGAATCGATCCCTCTCCTCTTTTAGCCCTTCTTGAAGATACTCCAGGTAATGTTAGAAGTAAGAGATTAAAGGAATAATCTATCCGATTATTTTTTTATGGCAGACTTTTGATAGGAGGTGGCTCGCTACTAGGGCTCCATCAATATTGGAGTGGGAGAGGGTAGTTTCTAAACATCCAAAAAATAGCACCAAGACCTTATGTGCAGTATAATAATATTATAAACAATCAGAACACAACATATATCTAAATCATATCTTTATTGGTTAAAATATCGCAGTAAGAAATGTCAAAAAATCCACACATTGAAAACGACACCTCAGGTAGAGAATATTGGGGTAGCCTCATGATAAAGTGAGCACATGCGCTGTAAACCACTAATGAATGAGTCTAAGAGTACTTCAGATGGAATAGGTAACCACATATACAGCTATCTGCTGAAATAATAACCTAATCAGTCCATCATAGGTAAAGTGACTGGTGCAGATGTAAACAGAAAAAAAGCAAAGTGCCTCACATACCCATTAACAGTGCTCTGCTCTCCCGGGATGCCGCCAAACCCCGACGTACGTTCTTCTCCTTCATCAGGGAGTGACGTCAACCCAGCAGGATGGATATTATATAGTGGATCCCCACCAATAGTATGAGGGCAAACACACCTGTGGTCTCTACATACCGCATGCGCCATGTAGGGGGGGGGGGTTGGGATAGTTGGACTATACATGGAATAGATAGAGGAGGGTAAATGAGGTTTATGAATTGGGTGTAACGCTGTGTGGTGTAATATGTGCTGTCTTTGTATCCTCCTATGTATGGTATATTTTGTATACAGTCTTTTTATATATATATATATATATATATATATATATGTAAAAATTGATAAATAAATATATATTTAAAAAAAAAAAAAAAAAACACAAGGAGGAAAAACCAAAAGTCCAAAAATGAACATTTGCTCCAACCTTAAGGGGTTAAGGTTACATTTTTAGCTGCATGTTTTGTCTTTTTTCAAGTACAAAAACAAGCAGGTGTGAAGCCAAAAACACAGCTGAAACATGCAGCATGTTATTAGCTTCATTCCTGCTTGGTTTTGTGCTTCAAACTCATAACAAAAGATAAAACACATAAAACATCAGCTGAAAACACTGTGTGAATGTAAAAATATGCAACTTTTTCCCATTAAAATGTTAAAGGTGGAAAAATCCCACTATTACCAATTTTCTTCTCTTCCTCTATATTTTCCCTAGGTTTTCTGTATAGTAAGCAAAACTACACATACACATAACATATTTCAGTTGTCTGACTTGCGATTATATATGTATATGTGTATGTGTATATATATATATATATATATAATATGGAAAACAGGTTCTTATATAAAGGATTCAGGCCGTTCATCTGCTCTGTGCTGGCACTAAAGAAACTGGTAAGCTACAATTTCCTGCCCAACACTCAGTGCCCTCTAGAAAAACTTTTGACTTGGCTTAAGACCATGGATTCTGTCATGTGGAGCAGTCAGTATAATTTATTTTAGGCCTTCTAGTAAGGGGTTGTCTGAGTTGCTTTCAGTTTTTGTCTGTAATGAAAAATATGTTGTATGTTTTACGGGCAACCAGTCTAAAATTACAACATTTCAAAACTTAATTGCAACCAAAAACACACTCTTCCTCATACCTATAACCCAAACACTGTTTATAAAAGTTGCAACTTCCTCACTTGGATTTTAATCTTGTTAAAAGACAACAATCAGCTGATGAGAGAAGTATTGCTTGCTTCTCCGCTGATCGTTGTCTTTTTTACATTGAGCGATATCTGCTCGATTCAGCAGATAATGGGTCTGTCAATAGGGCAATAATAGGTTATATGGAGGAAGACAAATGCAGATTTAATACTCTAATGCTAAAGATGCATTGCAGTAGCTGCTCTTTATTGTTATTTCTCAGTTTTCATGTTATGAGCCAGGGACTCAGCAGACCGTGAAGCCTTTTTTGTATGTGGCCAGAAGACTAAGCAGTCATACAGAAAGAAATATAAGCAGTTCACATTCTGTTAACAAGCAGCAGAACAAAGAATATTTCCTCATTAACTTAATTATCTTAATTGTGTAAACACTGACGATGGGAAATGTCCAGATAATTAATTCTTTGAACCAACTCTACAACAACTGGGAGAAAAGGCCAAGATTCTAGGTGTAGTGCAAATTCAATAAAAACTTAAAGAGAACCTGGCGTTACTTTCACGTTGTGCGATCCACGGGTCATCAGGGTGGTCCCTGGCAGCTCATTCCCACCCCATCATATTTGTTGCAGTTTTTTGGTGAAAATTCCTAGGACAGTTAAAGGAATTATTGCCAATTTCTGTGGGGGTCTTAGTTAGTGGAATGGTTTAATGGGCACTGCTATTTCAAAAACATTGCACACGTCCTAGACAATATGTCAAAAGTTTTTAACTGTTGGGGTCTGGGTGTTCAGCTAAACAGTACAAGTAACACCAAGTTATACCCAGTACAAAGTTAACACTAGTTATAAGTATCTTATTTGTGGAGGTCCAACCGCTGGGATTTCACTGGTATGGAGAATTGGGGTCCCTTGATTGAAGCTCGACCTTAAATACTCAACTTCCTCTACTTTCACTTGGGACAAGAAACTTGTGTTCTAATGATCGGCGATAGTACCAGCAGCTGGACTTATTGCTAACACATATTTTTTTTGTAAGGGAATACGTTTTAAAGGGTAAAAAGCTTTAAAAGGTTATTTTTGTTTGTTAATACATTGCTGTAATAAAGGACCACAGGACTCACCTAGTAGGAGAGTGAATAAAACTTGCTCACCTGAGGGTATTGTACAAAGGGCACAACACCAATAATCACATCAGGTTCGTGGGAAAAATTGCTTCGGTCCTGCAGCCTAGGTTCCTATTCGCTGTTGGACCAGCTACCAGTGTGTAATAAAGGCAGTAGGGAAAATCACCACAAAAACAGAGATCTGGAGTTGGTGCTGGAACTTTTATTAAAACATTTATTTACACAGCAACATGCTTCTAGACCAAAACTGTCTCTTCTTCAGACAGCTTATAATACATATGATGGAATCACCTTATTTAAAATAACACTACTGGTGCATAGACCACTCATGTGCGTGGGCTTCCATAGACCACGTCACTAATTGTGGGTCTGTGCCCCGCAAATGTTCTTTTAACCCTTTACAGACCTTTTTTTTTTTTTTTTTTTTTCCTCCTTGTACAGTCTTGAAGTACTCTGTATCTGAACGTTTTTGCGAGCGTGGATGGTGGGTTGTACCTGGTGACTTTAGCACTGGAGAGGCTTCACATACAGTACAGTACTGTATAAGACTGCTGGAGTACATATACAGTACAGTAGTAGTACAGTCAGTACACCACCATCTCCCATCCTGTACTGTATAAGACTGCTGGAGTGCATATACAGTACAGTAGTAGTACAGTCAGTGCACCACCATCTCCCATCCTGTACTGTATAAGACTGCTGGAGTGCATATACAGTACAGTAGTAGTACAGTCAGTGCACCACCATCTCCCATCCTGTACTGTATAAGACTGCTGGAGTGCATATACAGTACAGTAGTAGTACAGTCAGTGCACCACCATCTCCCATCCTGTACTGTATAAGACTGCTGGAGTGCATATACAGTGCAGTAGTAGTACAGTCAGTACACCACCATCTCTCATCCGTTACAGTGCTGGGATGGGGGGCACTATACAGTAAAGTAGGGGTGGGGAACCGCGGGCCGCATCCGGCCCCTGAGACCACCTGATGCGGCCCGCAGCTCCCCTGTGATGCGCGCCGCTCTGGAGGAGGAAGGAGCCGGCATACACAGCATCCTCCGGTGTCTGTGACAGCTGCCGGACACAGGAGGATGCTGTCTATGCCGGCTTCTTCCCCAGCAGAGCGGCGCGTGTCTTCAGTCTCCTGCGGGCCGCGCGCGATGACGTCATTTCATCGCGCGCCGCCTGCAGGAGAAAGACCGGCACAGAGGACCTGGGACAGAAGAGGACATGGGCAGCGTGGGAGCGGAGGTAAGGTGAGTGGGATGTTTATTTTTTTATTTGGGGGTTAACCAGGCCACCAGGGACATGCCTGATGGGGGTTAACTAGGCCACCAGGGACATGCCTGATGGGGGTTAACTAGGCCACCAGGGACATGCCTGATGGGGGTTAACTAGGCCACCAGGGACATGCCTGATGGGGGTTAACTAGGCCACCTGGGACATGACTGATGGGGGTTAACTAGGCCACCAGGGACATGCCTGATGGGGGTTAACTAGGCCACCTGGGACATGCCTGATGGGGGTTAACTAGGCCACCAGGGACATGCCTGATGGAGGGTTAAATAGGCCACCAGGGACATGCCTGATGCGGGTTAACTAGGCCACCAGGGACATGCCTGATGGGGATTAACTAGGCCACCAGGGACATGCCTGATGGGGATTAACTAGGCCACCAGGGACATGCCTGATGGGGGTTAACTAGGCCACCAGGGACATGCCTGATGGGGGTTAACTAGGCCACCAGGGACATGCCTGATGGGGGTTAACTAGGCCACCAGGGACATGCCTGATGGGGGTTAACTAGGCCACCTGGGACATGACTGATGGGGGTTAACTAGGCCACCAGGGACATGCCTGATGGGGGTTAACTAGGCCACCTGGGACATGCCTGATGGGGGTTAACTAGGCCACCAGGGACATGCCTGATGGGGGTTAACTAGGCCACCAGGGGCATGCCTGATGGGGGTTAACTAGGCCACCTGGGACATGACTGATGGGGGTGATAACTAGGCCACCTGGGACATGACTGATGGGGGTTAACTAGGCCTACCAGAGGCATCACTGGGGGGGGGTTAACTAGGCTACCAGGGACATGACTTGGGGGTTAACTAGACTACAAGGGGCATCACTGGGGGGGTTAACTACAATAGCAGGGGAACTAGGGGAACAATACTTTGCCTTGCCCTGGGTGCTGCAAACCCACGCTACTAACTGCCGCACACGGTATGCGGCCCTCGAATGATTTTATTAATGCCCGACCGGCCCTCGACATGGAAAAGGTTCCCCACCCCTGCTTTAACACATAGCTGTGCACTTCATATTACACATTATATGCTTAGATACACAGGTTGGCAGAAAATATCACACATGATAGGCTTAGATACACTAGCTTATTACTTAATATCACATATAAAAACACCGCCTCTTCATTTATTAACATACATGATCAGACATCAGAACATATCATACTAGATTTAGGTTTAGATTCAGGTACTCATTGGTTAATTCACATATAGCCTTAGATACATAGCTCAGCAGGTAGTATCACACAGGTTCACAGGTTCAGGTAGGGTTCACCACGGCATTCTACAAATGCATCTATTATGGAAAAAATCCCGACCCCACCATGGAGAGATGACGGCTATCAATCCAGGTCGCCACATTGGGGGGGGGGGGGGGGGGGGACACTTGTGGCCATGATACAGATACAAAAATGCTTCCGCCTCCTTATAATGTGAACCCAACCCTAGATCCACGGCTCTGCAGACAATATCACACAAGACAGCGTCGCATTCTGCAGCTCATCACACATGACAGGCTCTGTCCCAGGTCCTCTGTGCCGGTCTTTCTGCTGCAGGCGGCGCGCGATGAAATGACGTCATCGCGCGCCGCCTGCAGGAGAAAGACCGGCACAGAGGACCTGGGACAGAAGAGGACATGGACAGCGTGGGAACGGAGGTAAGGTGAGTGGGATGTTTATTTTTTTGATTTGGGGGTTAACTAGGCCACCAGGGACATGACTGATGGGGGTTAACTAGGCCACCAGGGACATGACTGATGGGGGTTAACTAGGCCACCAGGGACATGCCTGATGGGGGTTAACTAGGCCACCAGGGACATGCCTGATGGGGGTTAACTAGGCCACCAGGGACATGCCTGATGGAGGGTTAAATAGGCCACCAGGGACATGCCTGATGCGGGTTAACTAGGCCACCAGGGACATGCCTGATGGAGGGTTAAATAGGCCACCAAGGACATGCCTAATGGGGGTTAACTAGGCCACCAGGGACATGCCTGATGGGGGTTAACTAGGCCACCAGGGACATGCCTGATGGGGGTTAACTAGGCCACCAGGGACATGCCTGATGGGGGTTAACTAGGCCACCAGGGACATGCCTGATGGGGGTTAACTAGGCCACCAGGGACATGCCTGATGGAGGGTTAAATAGGCCACCAAGGACATGCCTAATGGGGGTTAACTAGGCCACCAGGGACATGCCTGATGGGGGTTAACTAGGCCACCAGGGACATGCCTGATGGAGGGTTAAATAGGCCACCAGGGACATGCCTGATGCGGGTTAACTAGGCCACCAGGGACATGCCTGATGGAGGGTTAAATAGGCCACCAAGGACATGCCTAATGGGGGTTAACTAGGCCACCAGGGACATGCCTGATGGGGGTTAACTAGGCCACCAGGGACATGCCTGATGGGGGTTAACTAGGCCACCAGGGACATGACTGATGGGGGTTAACTAGGCCACCAGGGACATGCCTGATGGGGGTTAACTAGGCCACCAGGGACATGCCTGATGGGGGTTAACTAGGCCACCAGGGACATGCCTGATGGAGGGTTAAATAGGCCACCAGGGACATGCGGGTTAACTAGGCCACCAGGGACATGCCTGATGGAGGGTGAAATAGGCCACCAGGGACATGACTGATGGGGGTTAACTAGGCCACCAGGGACATGACTGATGGGGGTTAACTAGGCCACCAGGGACATGCCTGATGGGGGTTAACTAGGCCACCAGGGACATGCCTGATGGGGGTTAACTAGGCCACCTGGGACATGACTGATGGGGGTTAACTAGGCCTACCAGAGGCATCACTGGGGGGGTTAACTAGGCCACCAGGGACATCACTTGGGGGTTAACTAGACTACAAGGGGCATCACTGGGGGGTTAACTACAATAGCAGGGGCATCACTGGGGGTTAACTACAATAGCAGGGTCATCACTGGGGGTTAACTACAATAGCAGGGGCACTAGGGAAACAATACTGTGCCTTGCCCCGGGTGCTGCAAACCCACGCTACTAACTGCCGCACACGGTATGCGGCCCTCGAATGATTTTATTAATGCCCGACCGGCCCTCGACATGGAAAAGGTTCCCCACCCCTGCAGTAAAGGATTAGAGAGGGGTTAGTGACCACTGTACTATAATTGCTGGTTTGGTTGAATATTTTTTGTGTATAATGTCCTGTACAGTATATAGAGCTGCTCTGTAATGTACTGCAGGAATTACACTGGGCACTATACAATGTAATATATGGGTACTGGTGGTAATTATTGGTGGGTGCTGGAACCAATTAAACACATTTACATTATTTCCTATGGGAAGACACTGCTCGGTTCTCAAACTGCCTTACGGAGCCAATTAAGTTCGAGAACCGAGGTACCTCTGTATTTAATTTAGTTATTGCAAAGTAATATAACTTTATTAAAGCAATGTATAAACACAAAAAACATTTTTTTAAAGTGTCTGTCACCCCCAAAAGACCCTCTAAACTTAAGTTATTAGTAGATAATACATTAGTAGAGCAATTTTTTTTGTATTCAAACAAATTTTTATTGAATAAGAGAAAGAGGGTACAGAATAAAAAAAAAGGGGTAGGGGAACGGGGTACAAATAAACTCAAGAGGGCTTAACTGCCCAAGGCAAAGCTAGTCACAAACCAAGATAATTGGCATAAACGATTACAACCAGAATGGTATAAGCCGATGACTACAGTGGTACCTTGGTTCTCGAACTTAATTGGTTCCGGAGGGCAGTTTGAGAACCGAGCAGTGTCTTCCCATAGGTAATAATGTAAATATGTTTAATCGGTTCCAGCAGCCACCAATAATTAGCTACAGTATCATATATTACATTGTATAGTGCCCAATTTAATCTCTACAGTACAGAACAGCACTATATACTATACAGGACATTACAGAGTAGCACTATACTGTATAGTACATTATACACAAGAAACATTCAACAAAACCAGCAATTATAGTACAGTAGTCACTAACTTCTCACTAATCCTTTACTGTATAGTGGCCCCCCCATGCCAGCACTATAACTGATGGGAGATGGTGGTGCACTGACTGTACTACTACTGTACTGTATATGCACTCCAGCAGTCTTATACAGTACAGGATGGGAGATGGTGGTGCACTGACTGTACTACTACTGTACTGTATATGCACTCCAGCAGTCTTATACAGTACAGGATGGGAGATGGTGGTGCACTGACTGTACTACTACTGTACTGTATATGCACTCCAGGAGTCTTATACAGTACTGTACTGTATGTGAAGCCTCACCAGTGGCTAACCTGCTTTATATTCACACGCCTAGAATAATGAAGAATGTAGAAAAGAAAATGTAGACCAATGAAAAAGGTAATAGTTACTTTAAAGCAAATTTACCTTGTGTCATATGGAATTTTTTTATATATCACCTGGCGGTGCAGTCCATTTTTCAAACTGATGCCCAGTTCCCGCTATCTGTGGTTTCTCCATCTGTAATAAACCTGTTCGGTGCCATGGAGGCAGGCCCAGTGCACCAATATCGATGAACTGGGGGCCCCGGGCACGTCTCCACTGCACTGAGCGGGCTTAATAAAACCACAGATGGCAGGAACTTGGCGGCAGTTTAAAAAATGGACATCTATGCGCCGGGGTGGACCAGGTGATATGACAAAAAAATTCTGTACGCCAAGTGGTACATTTGCTTTAATTAGTTAATAAGAAGCCCTCTGGTGGTTTAGTGAAAAGAAGATGTTAATGCAAAATGTGGTCACAACAGACACCAAAACCAGCTTTTTGCCATTGGCATCTAAGCCTTTCCCCTGCATGCATGCTGCTGATGTAATGCTGTTCTACTTCGTAGCTGTTCAGATGAATGGCAGACCATGTAATGCTCTACAGACTCTGCTGTTGGTCTTGACAAGAAGCTAAATAAAAGATATAGAGGTCTGTGGATGCTATGATTTTAGCAGATGCCCTGGTATGGCTATGTTCAAGCTGTGTGAAAAACTGGGTGTGTAAGTGCCCCTTTGGTACCCCTGTCTATGAAGATTTTATCCTTTAGATTAGTCAGAAATTAGTGTGTTGGAATATCCCTTTAAGGGTAGCTTCACACGTACCGTATCGCTGCGTATTTAACGCTGCAAGTTTGGTGCGATTTTTACTTGTGAGTTTTGATTTTCACATGAAAATCATGTGAAAATCAAAACTTGCATGTAAAAATCGCATCAAACACAGAGATAAAAACGCAGCGATAAATACGCAGCGATACGGTACGCGTGAAGCTACCCTAATACAGGGATGGGGAGCCTTTGGCCTTCCAGCTGGTGCATAGCTACAATTCTCATCTACCTGGACAGCCAAAGTTTTGTAACAGCTGGAGACCCAGAGGTCCCCCCCCCATGCCCTCTCCCTGTCATTTGTGACATGAGATGTCTATGTAGCAATTTATGTATGAGATGCATACAAAGATCTGTTTATATTTAAAATCCCAATTTTACATTTTAGCGAGGAAATCCTTTAGAAATCCCATTGAAATTTTTTTCATTAAAATATTGTTTTCCCTGCCAACATTTGGCAACCAGAAATGATTGAAAGAAAATGTCACATAGGCCAGGCAGAAAAATGTCTGAATCATATATTTTGATTTGGAAAGTGGAAAGAAACTATAAATTCTGCAGGGTTGTTTCTGAAATTTTTTAATAGACTCATTCAATAAGACTATTTACTAGGAATGGTCCGAACCCGCCGAGGTTCGGGTTCGGCTAAGCCTGAACGCTCGGTATCGGATTACCGGGAGGACCGCCTGGAAAACTGGGATACAGCCTATGGCTATGGCTGTATCCCAGTTTTCCAGGCGTTCCTCCCGCTGGATCCGCCCGCTGCATGGAGCGGGCAGACAGCGGGAATCATTGCGGATGGTTCGGGTTCGTACGAATTCCGTACGAACTCGGTTCGGACCATCCCTACTATTTACTTATGTTGGGTTTACACAGAGAGATTTATCTGACAGATTTTTAAAGCCAAAGCCAGGAATGGACTATAAACAGGGAACAGGTCATGAAGGAAAGATTGAGATATCTCCTCTTTCCGAATCCATTCCTGGCTTTGGCTCCCGAAATCTGTCAGATGAATCTCTCTGTGTAAACACACCATTTGTGTCAGAAAGGAGTATTTGCTATAACTCAATATTCATGAAAAACTACTTTTGTTTAGATGTTTTGCCTGTTGTTTTTATTTCTAGCAGTACTGTACAGTTAAAAATTAATGACTAGTTATTGTGGTTTTGTCAGTGGCTTATAAGGGTTTTCGCACAATTGCACATTTTTTTCAGCCTCTTAATAAATGAACATATGTTCGTTATTAAAGTTATCTTACTAATGGACTACCTTGTTCCCACCCACTATGTGGGAAGGGCTAAGTGTAGTGGGAAGGACATAGAGCCGGCTGAATTCCTGGCTAGAGTGTCCTGTACACAGAAATAGGAAGTCTGTTAAAGGATGTACACCAAACAGGACATTGAGATGAAAATAACAGAGCTGGCAGTTTGGAATTAAAGGGTTAGTGCGGTCTAAAGGATTTTTTCACTAAATAACACACATTACAAAGTTATACAACATTATTATGTGTGTTATTTAAGTAAATGGCCCCCTTCCCCATGTCCTCCCCCCGACCGCGGACCCGGAAAGTGATGCACTATACTTACGGAATCACTGTCGACCCCGGCCACTATCTTGGGAGGATCACGTCATCTTCAGGAGGCCAGCCCTCCCTCATGCCGGCCCCCGTCCAGCGTGTCATCAGCTGCTCAGCCGCGATTGGCTGAGCTCTGTTATGCTCAGTGCATCACATTTAGTGTATAACATTTATGGGTCCACGGTCGTGTGTGTGTGGGGGGGGGGGGGGACATGGGGAAGGGGGCCATTCACTTAAATAACACACATTACAATGCTGTATAACGCTTTGTTATGTGTGTTATTTAGTGAAAAAATCCTTTAGACCACACTACCCCTTTAAAAGTAAAGTGAAAGCATGGAAGACCTTTTAATTTTTTTAGGCATTTGACAAGAGGTTATATCACCAAACAATCCCTTTAAAGGCTATGGACACCTTTGCATTTTGGCTTTTGGAGCTCATCTCCTTATTATAAAAAAAAAAAAAACAGCTGTCTCTGCATTGGAGGGCTCAATCTGTAAGGCGAAGGGTATGCATGAAATCAGACTGAGAAGCCCTATATGACCATGCACTTAATTTAAGTACATAAAACCCTGGGACAGGTTTACTTTAACTAAGGGCCGCTTTAACCAGAGGGCACATGGTGCACGTGCACCGGGCCCACTGGTTAAAGGGGCCCCCCCCCCCCCGAGCAGGCCAGCCGTTGCTATGTGCGACCGCGGTCGCACAGGGCTCCGGCCACCAGCCTGTCAGGGGGGAGCGCCATGGATGGGTAATCTGCTTACCCCTCCATGGCACCCCCTGCAGGGCCCCCCCGTCCGCCGCTGTCCCCGCCTGCTGTTACTGCAGCGCTTCAGCAGCAGCGATACTGTCAGAGAGAGAGCCATTGGCTCCCTCCCTGTCAGTCACTCTTGTGGCCGCACTTCCTGCAGTCACAAGAGGCCGCACTCTCCCTCTAGCGCCCGATGTCACTGGAGCGTCGGCGCGAGGATAAGGGGAGTGCAGCCTCTTGTGACCGCTGCAGTGCGGCCACAAGAGGGAAGAGAAGAGGAACGCGTGGACCTAGGTGAGTAAAAGTGTTTGTTTTTTTCAATGTTATATGGGAGGGGGAGCTATATACTATTGGGGAGCACAGGGGTCTATATACTATTGGGGAGCACAGGGAAGCTATATACTATGGGGGAGCACAGGGAAGCTATATACTATGGGGGAGCACAGGGGAGCTATATACTATGGGGGAGCACAGGGGGGCTATATACTATTGGGGGGAGCACAGGGGTCTATATACTATTGGGGGGAGAGCACAGGGGGGCTATATGCTATTGTGGGAGAGCACAGGGGGAGCTATATACTACTGGGGAGAGTGCACAGGGGGGCTATATACTAATGGGGGAGCGCACAGGAGGGCTGTATATAACTGGAGGAGCACATGAGGGTCTATATACTACAGGGACACCTTAAAACTATGGAGGGGTACAGAGGGGTGTAACTACTGCATAGGGGTACAAGGGACCTAACTACTGTATGTGTTGGAGCCTAAAATATTTGTCTGGCAGATTCTGGAGAGAAGATTCACAGCCAAGAGAAGACTTCAAGGTGGCCCAGGCTGGATGAAGAGAAAACGAAAAGGTGACAGACTCTGATCGGAGAAGACGCCCCCGGTGAGTCACTGGATGTAACTGCACTCTGTTATAGGGTCTGTAGTGAAGGGGTCATGGTGTGGCAGTATTATGTAATGGTATCATTGGTGATATCTATCTTTTTTGTTCAGTGCAGTTTTTTATGTAATATGTAATCACTGTATGGTGGAAATAGTGTTATAAGGTAACTACTGTATGTATTGGGGCTCTTGATACAGTGTGGGGGCAAATTCAGTACATTATACAATGTGCCGAAAGGAAAGGGGGGGGGGCCCACTCTCGAGGGCTGTGCACCGGGCCCACCAATGTATTAAAACGGCCCTGCTTTAACTTGGTACAGCTCAGTACAATTATTTTTTATGTTATTTAGTTTTTTGGGGAAGGCGATCTCTCCCCATCGGCCTATATAATAGCTGGTACCGAGCTATGAAGTCTAGGCAATAAACTTGTCCAGCATGGGCCCATACATAGGTATGGATGCCATATAACCTGTACAACACATTCTTAATACTAGGACTGTGTGCATGTGCCCTTAAAAACCTTTTGCAGCATAAGGACATAATAGGTATGCCTCAGTAACCATAGTTACTTATGTTGGATTGTGTTCTATTCTACCCAGTAACGCACAACCCGTCTACCTTTTTGTTATACCAGTATATGTACTGCACTTCTAAAATGACCACAGCTGCCAAAATGTCCATTAGTAATTTCATGGTACAATACATTGCACATGCAGGCAATTTTACTCAGTAAAACAGAAAACAAACTTAGCATAGATCAAAAAAGAGAATATAAGAAGCTTTGTAACATATCTTAGCAGACAAATATGCTTCCTTCTGTTACCATGCATCTCTCCAACCTCTCTGCTAAACTCCTGCTCAGTGATCATGTTTCTAGCAAGAAAACTGTATGTAGGGGGGAGGAGGAAGGCGATGGGAGGGGGAAGCTTGGGTTCAGTGGACACACACAAGAGATGTAAGAGATCTAACCCCAGGGCTTTATATACAGTTTAGACCGCCCACTTTCAGAACTATCATGGCTGCTGATTTTTAAGCTGTGCGCAATCACAGCGATCAACGAGATACAAACAAATATTCGTTAGTTGTTTGATTGTTGCCTGCATACAAAAATTATTGCTTAAATTTGAATGATATAACAATTTTTCACACAATAATGTTTCCGTGTAATAGGGTCCTCCACCAGATCAGAGTCCCTACCCAGTCCAGATCTTATATATACATATGACTGCGAGATAAGAGATTATGTACACACACGGAAAAGTCACCTGAAATAACAGATGCGCTTTAATAATTATTCTACTGTATATATAAACAGAAATCACACTGTTATTCTGGGTCATCTGTTGAGGTTATCGAAGTTCCGTTGTCTATCACTGCTATGCCAGTGCCAATCACCCGCCCTGTCTTCTCGCACACCTAGTTGTTGGGAAGATGTAGTTTCCCGGCATGCACCATCTTTAAAATAGTTCCGTCTGGAGGTAAAACTTCAAACGTATGAACGGAGACACATAAGAGCATGGGGACAGGTATAAAAAAACATAAAAGGTGTTGGTCACTTTGTAGTAAAATAGTTCAGTGTACAATATTTACTTACTACACTTACCAACAGCAGCTCCCTGTGTACTTCAAAGAGCTTAAATCAGACTCTCCTCCTCCAGGCTGTGCTGTCCTGCTCTGTGGTGAGTCTGTCCATAAGCTGGCCCAGAGAGATAGATGTGATGTCATCATTATAGAGGTGATACGTGAAGCCATAGGGTTCTGTGATCTGCCTCAGGTCTAAAGTATAAATTTAGTCTAAATTAAAATATAAATTTAGGGTGGAGCCTTGGGGGAAGCCAACAGTAAGGGGGCGAGGAAAGGAGGTGTGTGGGAGATGGACTCTCTTCAGCCACTCCCTCCTCCTCTCCCCCTTCCCTCTCTGGATTTACATGGGCAGCATGTAGACTGATCCCTCAGTGTGCTGCTCTCTATTCTCTCCTCTAGCTGTTCTTATTTTTCAGTGTAAATGATGAGTTTGGGGAAGCAGAAAAGGAGCCTGACGTGTAGAAAAAGGCTTATTTTCTGTGTGTATTACAGCATTTATTCACTTGTACTATTAATTTATACAAAGTTTGCTGAAACAACAGTGAATATTTAAAAGTACTCCTTAACATACTTACTTAACAGACTTACTTTATGAGCTGGATCACTTTTATGTAGATGTCTTACTTTCCTTTTTTTTGTCAGTTTTCACAGAAAATAAAAGAGGGAATCAGTTTAAGAATCCCATTGAAAGGTAAGGTTCCATATTTAGTTACACACAGATGTGATGCCCACTATGATTGGGTTTAGTCCCCTCTTTAGAATGAAGAGTGCTTTGTATCATTTTGTGGTTCCTCTCTATTTCTAAATACTATTACACATTGAAGGTATTTAGGGATCCTTTTCCTTTTTTTGACACGACAGTGAACATTTATTGTTGTGCAGAAGGAACTGCATGGCCAGATGTAAGCTGTTACTGCTGGACTGTGCCAGCTGCTGACTGCATGCCCAGATGCCGAGCCCATTAGAGATGCAGGACGTGTAGACTAAGGTGGAAGTGAAGTTTTTACCCCTAACAATGACAGATTTAAGCATATACGGTAAACCATTAAAGGGGTACTCCAGTTTCACAAAGTTGTATTTAAATAAAACTATAACCTGAAGACATATAACTTATACAAAAGACATATAACCAATTTAGTGTTATCACTGGCTTCAACATGCATTTGTGTGCTTCCCCCTGATAGAAAGTTGAAAATAGAAGAATTACACAATGTTTATTGTCTCCAGCTCCCATCTCCTTTTCCTCTTCATAGACAATGTTTTATCCTCTGACATTACAGTGGGGTTGGCGGGATCTTGTCTTTGAGCTCTAGCCCCAAGCCATAAGAGATGTCACTATGTCTGACCAGCCCTTCCACTATCTCCCTGTCATATACATACATTCATTTATATTATCATTAATGGGACGTTTGGGGAGAGTGAGATGTGATTACAACATGCTGCCTTATGATGAATTATGCTACAGAGCAGACAGCAAGTGAATCCAGCAGATGCTGAAACATTACTGATTGTGCAATAGTGAAATTAATGAAATAAGATGTTCTGCAACAGCTTTGGGTAGGAAACTGGATAGAGTGCTGGGGGAGGACTGTGAAGAAAAGCTGAGGGAAAATAATGCATTCTGGGAGTTATGGTACTGATCAACCATGAAATACTGAACTAGGACCCCGAAATAAAAGAATCAGATATGAAGAAGTCGGCAGACAGGTAAGCAATACCATATACTTCTGCAGCATGTATATTTTTTTTACCCAATGTCATAGTACCTCTTTAATTTTGCATGTGTTCTTTATTTTGTTGACCCTAACATTCCATTAAAGGTAGTTCACCCAAAAAAATATATTTTAAATTAACTGGGGCCAGAAAGTGCCAGAGATTTGTAATTTACTTCTATTAAAAAAAAATCTCAAGTCTTTAAGTATTTATCAGCTGCTGTATGTCCTGCAGGAAGTGGTGTATTCTCTCTAGTCTGAAAAATAAAGAAGATGTTATTGTATGTGCTGACCTCCGCTTCTACTTCCATTATTCTCTCCAGTCTGACACAGTGCTCTCTGCTGCCACCTCTGCTCTTGTCAGGAACTGTCCAGAGCAGTAGCAAGAAAACCTCTTCTGCTCACCAGACTGGAAAGAATACCACTTCCCGCAGGACGTACAGCAGCTGATAAGTACTCATAGATTAAAGATTTTTTAATAGAAGGGAATTACACATCTCTGGCACTAGTTGATTTGAAAAAAAAAAAACACCTGAGGGGGAATTTATTTAAGGGTGTAAAATTTAGACTGGTGCAAACTGCCCACAGCAACCAATTACAGCTCTGCTTCCAGCTCTGGTGAAAGAAAAGCTGAGCTGTGATTGGTTGCTGTGGGCAGTTTGCACCAGTCTAATTTTTACACCCTTTGATAAATCTCCCCCCTGGTTTCAGTGACCGATGGGGAAAAAAACAATCTCACAGTAAAAATGTTCTCTCCTACTTTAGTTGTGATAATTTATGGTTTGCAGAGTTTTTTTTTATTTATTATTTGACTGCTTTTCCAGTGGTGGACAACACTGCCATCTTGTGGTGGATTTATAAAAGAGCTGCAACATTTTTTCTATAACAATTTTTATTATTATTTGCATAGCACCAATAGATTACACAGTGCCTTTTTTTCAGACTCACACAATACAGGGGTTACATTTACATTTACAGGTTATAGTTTATGTAATTCACAA